>NW_020202586.1:1803-7595 GCF_001531365.2 Cynara cardunculus var. scolymus
ATAATAAAGATGCGGAAAGAGTAATAAATAAATGACGGAAATAAAATGCGAGTAAGCGTAAATAAATTAAAGACGGAATATAAATAACGATAATATAAATAAAGYGATTAAATAAARCAAGTAAATGGAAATTGAAATGCCAAAAGTTTTGTAATATTAGAAAACAAGTTATTCTCCAAGTAGTTGGGAGAACTACTTGAGAGAAAAGTAGGGAGAATAGAAGATGAGGTGTGTTGAAAAGTGAGGTGTCTTAACTCCTCCCAACAACCCCTATTTATACTAAGGTTGGAGTGAGGGCAAAATGGTCTTTTCACACCTTCCTAGTTCAAAAGCAACTAAATAGTACAAATTACAAACTACTAATTAGAAAGGAACTACATTAAGTCTCGTTAAATATCAGCTAATCAGTTCAAAATACAGCTGGTTCATCAATAAGAGTCTTTCATATGACTTCCAAAATCATGTCAATGACTTCTAAGTCTCATCCATCTCTTTATCAGCCATCAGGTCATGCTGCCACATCTCCACAGCATCAACTTGCTCCAATCTGTCCAAAATAAGATCAATTTAGACCAAAATCCACTAAACACAGATTCATCATTTACTTCAGCATAAAAACAGATAAAGAGATAAAAATGACTCAAAGTTGGGTTATGAATAGAAAATAACCTATCTAAAAGAGAATAAAAAGGTACTTTACGTACTAAATACTTAGTACGTATCACACCCCCAAACTTAAACCGTTGTTTGTCCCCAAGCAACCAAAAGACAACTAAAAATGACTCAAATTTTAAAATTTTGCAAGAAAATGCAGTAAGTGCATACACATGTTGATTATGCCAAAATGCACCATATAGCTTTCATAAATCTTAAGTAAGAATATCTTAACTAACCATTAGCAAAAACCATAAGCTAGCTCTATTTGCTCTTTGGTATGCTCAACGCATCATATGTCTAAGATCAATAGGTCTTTGGAAGTAACTGGTTTACTCTCATTTGGCACATATTTTCCTCTCTTTGCCTTTTCTCTCCTTTATGCATCAACTTTGAATTTTTCAATTTTTGGCACTTTGTGCTCTTTTTGTTGAATGCATATACACCTGCCCTTATGGGACATTTGTGATGTTTTAGATCTCAAATATTTCATGTAAGCTTTGTGCACTTTGATCTCTACTTTTGGCACTTTGTGCTCTTTTGCATTGTTTTGATCAATATAACCATGTTGGAACCCTCCCCCAAACTCAGACTTTTCAATGTCTTCATTGGAAGTATATAGGGGGCTGTTTATGCAATGGCTACAAGTGGCTACAATATTGGGAAAAGAACAAAGGGCCTACATCCTCTCTTAGTTGAGCATATGATGTGGATCAAAATGTGTTCCCAAGCAAAACAAGCTAGTTCTAGTGATACCAAGTGATTAGAAAGTGTAACTAAACTACAAGAATTATTTTAGCTATGCAAGCATATGGCAATTATAAGCATATGTGTTCTTTGCAAGAAAATAAACTAGAAAATGTAAAAGATAGTCCCAGACTCAAGTAAATCAAAACAAGCTGAAATAAAATAAATAACAAAAGCTAAAGAGGGAATGATAGAACCTGTCCTACTCCATAGGAGTAGGTGAAGTGGAGATGCTGTCCTTCAACCTTTTGCACTCCTCCTTCAGCCTAGTATTCTCTCCAAACAACCTTGCATTCTCTATCTTTAATTCCTTCAACTTCTTTGCCAACTTCTTCACTTGAGTACTAGTCTTAGCCTCCAACTCAGCCTTCACTAACCTAATGTCTCCTCTTGTTTTCTTTTCAGCAGCCCTTACTTTCTCCACAAGCTCTCCCTTCAATCTATCTATTTTGTCAAAAAATTCAGTTCTTTGCTCCAACAAACTATCCATCAAACTGCTGTTTTGAGCAAGCAGGTCTTGCATCAAACACAACATATCACCACTCCCATTCAACTTATCCTTCTTATCCCTCAACCTTAGGCAGGGTCCTCCTCTTCCTCAGAATCAAAAGTGAAGAGGCCCTCAGGAGGCGTACTA
This sequence comes from Cynara cardunculus var. scolymus, assembly GCF_001531365.2. NCBI lineage: Eukaryota > Viridiplantae > Streptophyta > Magnoliopsida > Asterales > Asteraceae > Cynara > Cynara cardunculus. Next base: position 3,842 of record NW_020202586.1, read on the forward strand.
TCAGATGAGGATTGTACCTTTTGAGAAGTCTCAAACGATTCCTTGTTGGTGGTGGTCGGAGTTGAAGTTGGGGTTGGAGCCTTCTTTGGATTTGGCACTATAGATGACCGCACCATGTCTTTGATTTTCTTCAAAGGATCAGTGAAGGGGATGATGGCCGCGGATGAAACCATTTTCAAAGGGGGAACGACGATGGGTACTTCTGGTGGAATGGGGTCGACAATGACTGGAGCAAAAGTTGGTGGTAGCGCCGGCGACGGTGGTGGAGACGAAGAGTCTTCATCGATAAGGAGTATTGAAGTCTCACCCTTTTTCTTCTTTGCAACAGGAACTCGCTTTCCTCTCCTCGCCGGTTGTCTTCACGAAGAGACAGGAGTACGTACGGCAGTAGCGGCAGTGGCGACGGGCAGTTGCACCGGCGACTGTGCAGCTGCATGCGACGGTGGTGGGTCACGCACTGTGGCTCTCTTCATCCTTGCCATTTCAATTGTTGGAGAAGGTGGGGGGGACGGTTATCGGTCGGTCGGTACGGTTGGTAGAGAAATGGGAGGGAAATGAGAAGAGAAGAAAAAGAGGGTTTTCTAAGAAAACTTAATGGGTTTTCAAAAAGGTAAGGGTGAAATGGGAAGGAAGGTGATGCTTGATGATGTCAACATTGGGAGCATGCAAGATGGATGGGAGTACTTGAGTACTTTGGCTAGGAAGCTTTCTTTCTAATCTCAACCAGGAGCTTTCAAACCCAAGTCATTTTTAATTAATTTTTTTGACCAATGATGTTTGAGAGGTTGGTTACTTAAGTCTCATCAAGTGCCACCTATGTACCTTTCCTCTTACAAATGGGTACAAAAATCGGCTGGCATTAAAAGATATGCCATTCCTTAAAAACAAATTTTTAAGAATGACATCATGCATTTTTACTTCAAAAATTTTAAGACTTTACCATTTTCAAAAGATTCTCCATGAAAGGTTATGGTTTTCAGATGCTCATCAAGACTTCAGATTCTTTTTGATGACTGACAAGACTGCAAAACACACGAAAATTAACGACAATATTATTAATAATACTAATAATTTAGAAAAACAGACTTTAAAACAGAAATAATTATTTACAAACATAACTTTGGACTTATAAAAAGTCCACAACTACTGAAGCTTTTAGCAAGAGGTAAGAAAATTCACAGAGCCTAACTCTGGAATTTCTACCGGATCATGAAATAACTTCACTCTTTGACCGTTGACCTTGAACACAGAATTATCCTCGGGATTGATTAGGTCAACTGCTCCGTACGGATAAACTTTATGAATGAGGAAAGGTCCAGACCAATGGGACTTGAACTTTCCCGAAAGAGCTTTCTGACCAGCTCTCAACTCCCGGTGTTGAATTCTTTTATCATGCCATTTTTTTTGTTTTATCTTTATAAATCTTGGCATTTTCATAGGAAAGATTCCTATGCTCCTCTAATTCACACAACTAGACTTTTCTTTTACTGGCAGCCATATCTGGGCACATATTTAATTCTTTGATGACCCAATATGCTTTGTGTTCTAGTTTCACAGGAAGGTGACAAGCTTTACCAAATACAAGCTTATATGGGGACATACCGGTAGGTGTTTTAAAAGCAGTCCGGTAGGCCCATAAAGCGTCATCTAATTTGAAAGCCCAATCCTTTCGGTTTGGCTTGACAACCTTTTCTAAAATTCCTTTTATTTCACGGTTTGAGAATTCAGCTAATCCATTGGTTTGCGGGTGGTAGGCATTTGCTATTCTATGGTTAATGTTGTACTTTTCAAGAACTCCACTCAACAGGTTATTTACAAAATGGGTACCCTCATCACTAATCAGTGCTCTTGGGGTACCAAACCTTGTAAAAATCTATTTTTGAAGAAATTTAACCACAATTTTTGCATCATTAGTAACACAAGCCATAGCCTCTACCCATTTAGAAACATAATCAACAGCCACTAGGATGTATTGACAATGATTTGATGGGGGAAATGGTCCCATGAAGTCTATCCCCCATACATCAAACAACTCTACTTCTAAGATCCCATTAAGTGGCATCTCATTCCTTTTGGAAATGGATCCACTTCTTTGACACTCATTGCATCTTTGTACAAAATTGTGGGCATCTTTGAAGAGAGTAGGCTAATAAAATCCAGATTGTAATACTTTAGCAGCTGTTCTTTGGCCTCCAAAGTGTCCTCCATATGGTGTTTGGTGGCAATGCTGCAGGATTGCTGCCACTTCAGTTTCAGGGATGCACCTTCTGAAGATTTGATCTACACTTATCTTAAACAAGTAAGGGTCATCCCAAAGGTAAGTTTTAGTATCATGGAGAAACTTTTTGAACATATGGCCAGAAATATCAGTAGGTCTAATTCCACTAGCCAAATAGTTTGCTATGTCGGCAAACCATGGTGGCTTTGATTCTAACACAAGAATTCTTTCATCGGGGAATGCTTCAACAATCTCTCCTTCTCCTAGGGTCTCCCTAGGCTTCTCTAATCTTGACAAATGATCTGCAACTTGGTTGTCAACTCCTTTCCTATCCACTATCTCAAGGTCAAACTCTTGTAACAATAAAACCCATCTTATTAACCTAGGTTTAGCATCTTTTTTGGAAATCAAGTACTTGATGGCAGCATGGTCAGTGTGAACAATGACCTTTGTTCCCATCAAATATGATCTATATCTCTCAAAAACAAAAACCACAGCTAAAAGTTCTTTTTCAGTTGTTGTGTAGTTAAGTTGTGCTTCATTCAAGGTCTTACTTGCATAATAGATTGAATGAAATTTTTTTTCCTTTCTTTGACCCAAGACAGCTCCAACAGCCCAGTCACTAGCATCACACATGATCTCAAAGGGTTTGTTCTAGTCAGGAGCAACAACTACTGGTGCGGTTACTAAAGCGTTCTTTAAAGTGTTGAATGCATTTCTACATTCCACCGTAAAATCAAATTTCTGATCATGTTGCAAAAGTAAACACAAAGGTTTTGAGATTTTTGAAAAGTCTTTTATAAACCTTCGGTAAAACCCAGCATGACCAAGAAAACTTCATATTCCCTTGACAGTAGTTGGTTCAGGCAGTTTTTCAATGATTTCAAGTTTAGCTTTGTCTACCTCAACTCCTTTTTTGGAAATCAAATGGCCTAAAACAATTCCTTCTTTGACCATGAAATGACACTTTTCCCAATTGAGAACCAGATCAGTTTCTTCACATCTTTCAAGACTTCTTTTTAGATTTTCCAAACAATTATCAAAAGAAGAGCCATAAACTGAAAAATCATCCATAAAGATTTCTATGGATTTTTCTAGCATGTCAGAGAATATGGACATCATGCATCTTTGAAAAGTTGCAGGAGCATTGCAAAGTCCAAAGGACATTCTCCTAAAGGCAAAAGTACCGTAGGGACATGTGAAGGTGGTCTTATCTTGATCCTCGGGTGATATGACTATTTGGTTATATCCAGAGTATCCATTCAAAAAGAAGTAATACTCTTTTCCAGCCAACCTGTCTAACATTTGATCAATAAAAGGTAAGGGAAAATGGTCCTTTTGGGTGGCTTTGTTTAGCCTTTGGTAGTCCATACATATCCTCCAACCAGACACTATTCTTGTGGGGATGAGTTCATTTTTGTCATTGGTGACAACAGTAAACCCTCCCTTATTTGGGACACACTGGATTGGACTAACCCAGGAACTACCGGCTATTGGAAAAATTATTCCGGCGTCTAGCCATTTCAAAATTTCCTT
>NW_020202586.1:7914-8637 GCF_001531365.2 Cynara cardunculus var. scolymus
AACTCCAGATCAGGTGGTGAAATTATAGATGGGGTAAAATTCTTAAGCTCACTATTGTCCAACAACTCAAATGATGCAGCATCAGATGGGACATCACCTTTTAAATCCTCAACAATATCATCACCTATCTCAACACTATCCTCCTCCTCTAGCTTATAGGCCTTCCTAATTCCTTCCTCATAACATATTGTCTCAATCTCAGTAATTCCTGAGCATTCCTCTAAGTAATCAGGGTACTTTAAGGAATTAAAGACATTGAATGTGACTTTCTGATCTTGGAGTCTCATGGTCAGCTCTCCTTTTTGGACATCACTCAAAGTTCCACCAGTGGCTAAGAAAGGTCTTCCTAAGATTATGGGATATCTTTATCAGCCTCAAAATCTAGGATGATGAAGTCAGCCAGAAAGATGAATTTGTCAACCTGAACTAAGACATCCTCAATCTTACCTTTTGGATAAGCAATGCTTCTATTGGCCAATTGCAAGGTGACAGTGGTGGGTCTAGCTTCTCCTATGCCTAAGGTGTTAAAAACATACAAGGGCATAAGGTTGATACTAGCTCCTAAATCACACAAAGCTTTACCAATTTCCTTTCCACCTATAGAACAAGGAATAGTGAAACTCCCTGGGTCTTTAAGCTTAGGGGGTATTTTGTTGGTTAGAAGCGCACTACATCCCTCGGTAAGAGCTACGGTCTCATATTCGGTTAACTTCTTCTTCTTAC
>NW_020202586.1:14047-21095 GCF_001531365.2 Cynara cardunculus var. scolymus
GTTGATAGAATAGAATTCCATTGGTTTGCAAGAGGACCGATGGATGAGAAATCCTTTCCTAAGAATTTTAGTTGAACCAGAAGCTCTGGTCATAGAACCAGAGGCTCTGGTAGTACAATCTGAGACTTTATATTTGAGAATCTAGTTTGATTTCCACTCTTAGTCTTGTTTAGAAGCTTTGGCTATGTCTCTAAGTATTTATAGATGGCGTAGTTAGTAATTAAGGGTATTAATGTCGCAGATCACTATGGCGTCATCCGATTCTAGTGAATACTAAGTCGATGAATCCGGTTACGTGGTTGGTCACTCTAGAAGAAACTCAGCCCATAATGAAGAGATAGACCCGTATGAGCAGGACACTGCGACCAGTGGAGCATCTGCTTCTCCACAAGCATCCTTCCTACCCCCATCGGAGCCAGCACCCGATGTACCACCATGAACCTATCATGGCTCAAGGATCAGAGTCACGCCAAGGAAGAGTGTTCCATTGCTGCAACATGTGGCATTTGAGGACTCTGTTAGAGTCATAGGAGAGACATCCCGACCACAATTGGGGAGCAGGATAACACAAGTGGTGACCGGAGTACCTGCATCCTGCATCCGAGGTATGAATCCGGCTAAAAGAGAATGTGTAAGAAGAATTGCATCCGATACGCAAATGCACCAGACTCGGTTGGGATACCACCACCACATCCTGAACAACCTATCCGATGTGATGGAAGCACACCATCATCGTATGTTCAGGAACACGGACGCCGTCGCTGCAACAAGGCGGGAAATAAGGAGGATGTACAGGTGGATGTTAGTTAGTGGAATGGTGATGTTAATTTTGAGAATAATGATAGGATGGATGTTGTTCTAGAAGAAGGATTAGTGGTAGGATGCCCACTCTTTTGCGTAGAAACTCATTATCCTGTTTTGTTCGACTATGAACATCTTTGAATGCATAATGTCTTTTTAGAAAATGCTATTCATATCAAGTCATGGTATGTATAAGATTAATCTATTCCGATTATGTAATTGCTTGAATAAAATCCATGCGATGAACACTCTTGATATCATTTAAACGCCTGAAAGCTACCACCCTTGTTATGCCATAAAATGATGAATTCCCCTTTTGACTTAGGCTTAAAAGATGCCGCCAATGAGAGAAAATCCCGAGATTGCACGACTTGTGTCAAAACAACTTCTGGCAGCACTCCCCAACATAGTCATTCAAGTGGCGACTGGCATGAATGTAAATCGATCCAATGATCCAGAGCTGAGGGCGGCTAGAGAATGCACTTATAAAACTTTTAGATCTTGCAACCCGAAAGAATTCAATGGAACCGAAGGAGTAGTAGGGTTATTATCATGGCTCGAAAGTATGGAGTCTGTTCTTCACATTAGTAAATGTACTGAACGAAATAAAGTAGAATATGCGGCATGTCTGTTGCAAGGTAGGGCACTTACTTGGTGGAGTACATTAGTGCAAACCAGAGGTCGAGAAGCGGCTAACCAGCTTTCTTGGGAAGAATTTATGAAATTGCTAAAGGATGAATACTGCCCAAGAAGCAAACTCCAGAAGTTAGAAATGGAGTTATGGAACCATGAAATGAAAGGAGAAAATATAGCTGCTTATACAGCTCGATTCCATGAGTTGGCGAATTTAGTACCTCATTTAGTGACACCGGAGGAAGTCCGCATCGAGAGGTATATTTGGGGATTGTCCCCAGAGATTAGAGGAAACACTACCTCGGCAAATCCAAAGACTCTTCAGAAGGCAATAGACATTGCCACCAAACTCACGAATAATGCGATTTGGTCAAGAGAATTTGCTAAGGGATAAGAAAGATGGAGGAGTAGGGGAATCGAAGGTTTGGGGGAAAGTATGACAAGAATAGGAGAGTGATAGGAAATTTTGGGGCACAAACGCAGTCGGTAACTCAAGGAGGCACGACTAAGTGTAATAGATGCAAATATCCACATCGGGGGAATTGCATCATTTGTCAAAGATGTCACCTAGGGGGTCATACAGCAAAAGATTGCCGAAGGCGATTATGCTTCGATTGTAGGAGCCCAGATCACATGCGAAATGTATGCCCAAGGAGGAAACAAGGAACAAATGCAAGTCAAGCCCGACCAACCAGTCAAGGAAACCCAGAAGGTCAGGCACGGGGCAGAGCATTTGAGATCGGAGCCAAAGAAGCTAGATATGATCCCAATGTGGTTTCAGGTACGTTTCCTCTTAATAATGAATTTGCATCAGTTTTATTTGATTCAGGGGCAGATAGGAGTTTTGTATCACTAGATTTTGAGCCTAAGATTAAGTTAAGCCCCCAAAGGTTGGAAGAAGCTTACGTAATTGAGTTTGCTCCAAGAAATTAAGGCTAAAAACATAATTAAGGATTGCACTCTAAGTTTAGCCAATAAGAATTTCAGCATAGACCTTATATTGATTGAATTAGGAAGTTTTGACATAGTTATCGGCATGGATTGGCTATCCAAAAAGCAAGCTGAGATTGTTTGTTCAGAGAAGACTAGCCGGATTCCTCAAGATGGAAAAGATCCAATTGTGATACAAGGAGACAAGTCAGAACATAAAATTATGATAGTATCTTGCATGAAGATGCGAAGGTACTTGAAGAAGAATTGCGCTGCATTTCTGGCACATGTGATTGATGGGAAGGTCAAGGAGAAAAGTATTGAGAATTTTCCTGTAGTTCGGGAGTTTTCTGATCTATTCCCTGAGGATTTACCAGGACTACCCCCACAAAGACAAGTCGAATTCGGTATCGACTTAATTCCTGGAGCTGCCCCAGTGGCAAAGGCACCATATCGCTTGGCATCATCGGAGATGCAAGAAATGTCAAATCAACTCCAGGAGTTATTAGACAGGGGATTTATAAGACCAAGCTACTCGCCATGGGGTGCACCGGTTTTGTTCGTTAAAAAGAAAGATGGGTCAATGCGAATGTGCATTGATTATAGGGAACTTAATAAGTTGACCATCAAGAACAAATACCCTCTCCCTAGAATTGATGATCTGTTTGATTAACTTCACGGAGCGGTATATTTTTTTAAGATTGACCTACGAGCCGGATACCACCAAGTGAGAGTTCGGGAAGAGGACATTTCCAAAACAACCTTTAGAACTCGATACGGCCATTATGAATTTCTGGTTATGCCATTCGGGTTAACCAATACACCGACTGTGTTCATGGACTTAATGAATAGAGTCTGTAGACCATATCGGGATAAATTTGTAATCGTCTTCATAGATGATATATTAATTTATTCACGTAGCAGGAAGGACCATAAGCAACATTTGAGGATAATTTTGGAGCTACTCCGAAACCAGAAATTATACGCGAAATTTTCTAAATGTGAATTCTGGATCCGTGAACTACAATTTCTTGGTCATATAGTCAACAAAAAAGGAATTCAGGTAGATCCTGTCAAGATTGATGCCATAAGGAAATGGGAAGCCCCAAGAACCCCTACCGAAATCCGTCAATTCCTTGGTTTGGCGGGTTATTATCGGCGATTCATCGCGAATTTTTCAAAAATCGCACAACCACTCACAACCTTAACCCAGAAGGGCATGAAATTTGTTTGGGGTAAGAAACAAAAAGAAGCGTTTGCAATTCTTAAGCATAAATTGTGCAATGCACCAATTTTATCCTTACCAGAGGGTTCGGAAAACTTTGTGGTCTATTGTGATGCATCGCATCAAGGCTTAGGATGTGTGCTAATGCAAAAAGACAAGGTCATTGCATATGCCTCAAGGCAACTTAAAGTGCATGAGAAGAATTATACTACACATGACCTTGAATTGGGGGCGGTAGTATTCGCACTTAAGATTTGGAGGCACTATCTTTACGGCACCAAATGCATTATTTTCACTGATCATAAAAGCCTTCAACATATACTAGATCAAAAGATGCTGAACATGAGGCAACAGAGGTGGGTCGAACTCCTCAATGATTATGATTGCGAAATAAAGTATCACCCAGGGAAAGCTAATGTGGTAGCAGACGCCTTAAGTCGAAAAGAAAGGGTGAAACCGTCAAGGGCACGAGCCATGGAAATGTTGGTTCAAACCAACCTAAAAACACAAATTCTTGAAGCACAAGAAGAGGCGTTGAAACTGGAGAATCTGAAGAACGAAACCTTGCATCACTTAAAAAAGGAATTTGAAATTCGAGAAGATGGGGTGCATTATTTCAGAAATAGAGTTTGGATACCAAGGAACGACAGTCTTCGGTCAACAATCCTGGAGGAAGCACATCGCTCTAGATACTCTATTCACCCAGGATCTGATAAGATGTACAAAGGGCTAAAAGATTATTATTGGTGGCCAGGAATGAAAAAGGACGTTGCCTTGTACGTAAGTCGATGTTTAACCTGTGCAAGGGTAAAAGCTGAACATCAAAAACCATCTGGTCTTCTTCAGCAACCTGAGATTCCCCAATGGAAGTGGGATCAGATATCCATGGATTTCATTACAAAATTACCTAGAACCAGGAGAGGATATGACTCTATATGGGTCATAGTGGATCAACTTACAAAATCCGCACACTTTCTACCTATTCGAGAAGACTTTAGTATAGAAAGGCTTGCGCAGTTATATATCAATGAAATCGTATCGTGGCACGGAGTACCTATTTCCATTATATCAGACAGAGATAGTCGTTTTACTTCGCGATTATGGCAATCAGTTCAAAAGGCACTAGGCACAAGGCTGGACTTGAGCACTTCCTATCATCCTCAAACGCATGGGAAAACGGAAAGGACAATCCAAATGCTGGAGGATATGTTACGAGCCTGTGTAATAGATTTTGGGGGCAGTTGGGATACTCATCTGCCATTGGTTGAATTCTCTTACAACAATGGATATCATACTAGTATCCAATACGCACCATATGAAGCCCTGTATGGGCGTAAGTGTAGATCCCCACTTAGCTGGTTGGAGATTGGTGATAGACAGCTAACTAGGCCAGACATTATCCAGGAGACAACCGACAAAATCTCAATCATCCAAAAAATGATTAAAGCTGCGAGAGATCGTTAGAAGAGCTATGCTGATAATCGAAGGAAACCATTGGAATTTCAAGTGGGTGATAAAGTCTTTTTAAAGGTATCTCCTTGGAAAGGAATTGTACGCTTCGGAAGGAAARGAAAKCTTAGCCYAAGGTATGTGGGTCCATTTGAAATACTTGAAAGAGTAGGASCGGTTGCATACAAACTAAGTTTACCCCTAGAATTGAGTGCCATCCATGATACATTTCATGTATCAAACCTTAAGAGGTGTTTAACCGATGAAGCATTGGTTCTACCTTTGGAAGACATTCAAATTAATGAACGGTTACGTTTTACTGAAGAACCGATTGAAATCCTCGACTATAAAGACAAGCAATTGAGGCGTAGCAGAATCCCAATTGTGAAAGTTCATTGGACTTCGAGGCATGGGCTAGAGTTCACGTGGGAAAGAGAAGATTTCATGAAAAACAAATATCCTCATTTGTTTGCAAGCAAGTCTTGATTTGAGGTTGATAAATAAATTTTGGGACAAAATTTTCTGACATGGAGAGACTATGACATTCCGTCATTTCAGAGTCTCAGGTTAGCATTTTATTATAGATCCTATATTTAGAAATAATATTTCTTTAGGATCTAGTTTTAGTGATTAGAATTTATCTAGATTAGCTCCGAAGTTTTGTTCGAAGATCACGCCTCGATGGGAGATCAGATAAAGCTAACTTGTGTAATGCCAAATATTTTTGAAATGCTCTAAATAAAATAAAGTTGATATTATAAACTTTCAAATTAAAATGCAAAAGTCTCATTTAATTGTCCAAATGATTTTAGTAAAAGGTGGGCTTATTATTATTTAAGGAAAAATAAAAGTTTTTTTATATTTGGGTTTGGGCCTTTAGAGGTCAGCCCATTTCCTCTTTAAAATCCTCATTAAATACATCACATCATTTGAAAAACTTTCATTTTCAAACTCACAGCCTAAGCTTTTCATCTTTCTACCATCTCTCTCTCTCTAAACCAAACCATCTTACCAGCCGATTCCATTCTCAACCAAAACTTCAAGAAGTTTGTCAATCTTGAAGAATATTCAAGATTCTAAGAAAAAGGTATGATACTAGTTATCCTATTTTTATAGAATATCAAAAGTTTTTATCCTCCTACTCCTAATACTCGATCTTTTAGTAAAATTTTTGGAAAATTTAAAGAGGGGAAATTAATCATCAAAGACCTGAAAATGTCTTCAAAAAGGAAGATAATCTTTGATCCATGTTCTTTGATTTTAAAGAAAGTAGGAGAAAACCCCATTGCATGCAAAGCCTATCATGAAAAGTTATGTTTTGAAGAATGATAGAACCCTGCATGCATCTCTAATCGGCTTTGCCATCTTCATGATTTAATGGAATCGGAAAATATCTTCTAGAAACTGAGTAAATTTGTTTGTTAGTTTGAAAATATAATTTAAATCTTTGGAAGATGATGAGTTTAGACCCCAAATAACTGCCKCTTGGTGAGCGTGCAATCTRTTTTGGGGGMTGTRTAACTCAAGATTGTAGGGTAATGATGAGGAATTTAAAACTCACTCAAACTTTTTGGTATTTGGAAATAGTCGGCTGATGTCATTATTCTAAATGATGTGACAAGTTGGACATAAAATAATTTTTGGAAGGTTTCTACCTTAGTTTTGTGAACTCCAAAAATTCTTGGAGCAAGATGTATAATCTGTCCAAAAATTCAGTTTTTCAGTAAAGAATTTCGATTTCTTTTAATATATAATTTTTGGGCTATTTTTAGATTAAATAATAAAATATCAACCTTATTTCATAAAAATCCGAAGGCATTACATTGGATTCAACTTGACTCTATTCTTGTCTAGAACTCATAGGTTATCTGAATGTGGGATGTTGGTTTATTTAGGAAGACAGGGCAGACGTTGAAAGCTTCAAACTTCATTTACTGGGATATTCATCAACAAACTAGTGAGTTCTTGCGGCCCCACTTTTAATGCTTTGTTTATTGTTTTGGGGGAAAA
>NW_020202586.1:21180-32478 GCF_001531365.2 Cynara cardunculus var. scolymus
TTGGACTAAGGAACTACTTAGTCAAGTTTATTATGTCATGAAATATTGACTGTTACTGCACTTGAAATAAATGCTAAATTGATGTGCTTGGGAGTATATTTTCCAAATAAAGTTCCCATCCGTAAACGCTACTTGTTAACTCGAGTACATCCCCGGGCCGTGGTATTGTGGATAGCAGCTATTGTGTTGACAGTCCCACCTGGAAAAGGGGTGCACATTACCTATGTTTTCTTGTCTAATCATGTGGAATTTGGACCACTGCTGAATTAGTACATTTATTAAGTGCAAAAGATTCACATAAGTTTGCAAATATTTGGTTTATGCATTAAAATGTTTTATGCATGTGAAAACCCGTGAGCTCACCAACTCTTTGTAGTTGACTCGTTTTATGTTCCATGCTTTTCAGGTAACAAGAAATGAAGTATTTTGGGAGCATACTTGTGGAAAACTGATTAAGTTTGCAATGGAAGCTTTTGTAAAAGAAGTATTTGTCAAAAATTTGGTTATGATGTTAAACTCATTTTATTTTGAAAAATTGAAAAGTGTTATTTATTAATTGTTGCTGTGACTCGCTTGCATGTTACATCTCGTGTTTCCGCTTTAGCGGGGTGTGACAGATTTGATATCAGAGCTTTAGTTATAGAGAACGCTGGTTTTCCTTTATAACCATCGACTATAACAAAAAAATTTCAAACTAGATTTTTAAGTAATCTGGAATTATATGATTTTAAAGCGGATCACATTATTATATGTTGATTAAACAAAGCCTGATCACTTGTGTTTAATTTACATATAATAAAAAGAACTTAATCGGTTTTACTAGAGATATACAATGGCCTCCTCCGCCTCCCACGAATTGAACAACAACAATAGCAGAGTCCAATCTACCGGCGCCGACGGTCGCGCTATCGTCTTCCTACCAATGAAACCAAATAACCACGCTATCGAACTCCGAAACACACTATTTGACGAACGATTTGTAGTTATGATCGAGTTTTTCAAGAACTGCATTCTTCTTCCCGCCCTCACTCTTGCCGACACCGGCGTACCCATAAAGTACGTCCAGCAATACTGGCAAACCTGTGAGTTTGACCCAAACAGCCACGGTATAATGGGGGACATGGACGCCCCTAACGATATGATATGCTCGCTCAAAATATCGCGGGATAAGCTTTCTCGGGTTCTGTGCATTCCCACTCGGAAGGAACTTGGAATTGCACAATATGACGAACCACCAACCACCGAAGACATCCTTTGCTTCGTGAAGATGCTAGGTTACAATCGTGACTTATGCAATATGTCGGACTTCAAACGCCAATTACTCCCAACAATGTGGAATATGTTTTTCTCCATTCTCAACAGAGCCCTTACATGCAAACCGGGCTCATTGGACCAAGGGAACATCAACATCATGACTATCATGTATGGGCTGTTCTTCAACCTGAACCTCGACTACGCCTTCCTCATCTACAACGAGATTCATTCGGCGGTGGTCAAGAAGTCTAAACTCCAAGCCCCTGGCAAGCCTCTCTCTGCGGTTCTCTTCCCTCGCTTCCTCGCCCTCTTCATTGGGGACGCAATGTGGAAGCATGGCCTACCAGCTGAGGAGCCTTTCACACCCGTCTACAAGATGCAAGGCCATCACCCAACACTCTCGAAGGAAGGCTACAACATCAACCGACCACTCTCCAAGGCTATGCTTAATGTCATTCCATCGACATCTGAGATACGCCAGGCCTATGAACGCTCTACGCTGTCCCAGGAACCGAGGGCAGCTACCCCAGACCGATTAGAACCGTCCCCCGAAGCAAGCGAGGGAGCACATGAGTCATCTTCATCGAATGATGAAGATGATGATGATGCTACTCATCGTGCCTCCCCCGGCCCTACTCATACACTTCCTCAACCCACTTCCCAAAGGGCAACCACATCTTCTACCCCTGGCGATCAAAGCCAAAGGGGTATTGAAACAGGACGACCCAGTCCAATCCCAACCCCAGCCAGCCATCCAGAGGCCATCCTTCGGGCCTCTGGAGATGTATTAGCCGAGGAACCACATTTTCCATCACCCCTCTCTCAACAGAGAGGTGATGAAGATATTAGAGCCCCTTCGCCTCAGGGCTCGACACATCCCATCACACACACAGAAGCATCTGTTGCTTCTGATATTGGCCCCCAAGATCGTTCAGAGCGATCTTCCCTTCATGCACTTCCCCTTCAATATTTGATCTACCGAAGGGGATACACATTCGCTTCACTTACTCGGCCTCTGAAGTCGAGGAAGAGGAAGCTGATGTAGCAACATCACGAGATAGCTCCTCTCTTGAGGGCTATCAAGGACGTGATGGAAGTCCTTCAAGGCCTACCTTCTCACAAGGCCAAGAAGGCGCCTCCAGAGCAGAGGCACAACCTGCAGCATCTGTTGCTGCATGGGTTACCCCACATGAAGATCTGGTCACAAAGGCCGAGTTCCAGGCCTTTGTCGATGCAGTGATGCGGTCCTTGGAAGACCTTAAACTCATCATACAAGGGATTGTTGACAACCAACCCTCCACCGATAACTCTGCCTTCCAACAATCCCTTGCAATCCTGCAACACCACCTCTCACAGATTGAAACCCAAACCCAAGCCAATAGCACCCGCCTTCAAATGCTCCAACAAACCATTACCCAACACCACAATACCATATCCTCCCTTGCCACCCAACGAAACCAAATCCTCATCCAATCCATCGCCACCCTCACGGCCGAGGCAACTGAGGCCGATGAGAACCTTACATACATCATCACCCAACTACAAACCATCCTCCAAAACCTTCACTCCCTACCCACAACCAACATCTCCCAAATTCCTTCTCAAACCCCACCTCAATCCACCTCATCCATCGATGCTACCCTTGCCAACCTCACCAACCAAATGACCTCCATCCAAACCACCCTCACCCAACTACCCGCCACTATCCTCGCCCAAATGCCCCAGCCTACTCCTCCACTCCAACCTCCCTCTGCAGGCCCATCCTTTGATGAAGCCTTCTCCTCATTCACTGCAGAGGTGAGAAACCTTATCACCAACCTTCCTATCCCTCCATATACATCCACCACCTCCTCGATGCCACCATAAGCCTCATCCTCCTCCAACGAGTTCGCAACCAGAGCTGACCTGCGGGCTCTGCCCAAGGCGCTAGTGTCATCTTTCAATGATATTAATGCCAAATTCTTTCATCAGGCCATCCATCCAACGAGAGTTCTCTCCCAGAACCTGGCCGATGAACAATGACATACCACCTCTCTCCTCCAAACAATGGAGGCGAGTCGAAGACAAGCCTCCCTGAAGGCATATCTCACGTCCTTCAGGAAGGGCAAAAAGAAGAGGATTAGAGCCTCTTGCTCCAGCAGCCGCCATAACAAAAGGCCAATGAATGACGACCAAGACCCCGATGATCAAGGTCTTGGACCTTATGAGGGGGAGACAGAGGCTGCGGCTGCACAAAATACAGAATCCGCTGCACCACCATCACCACAAACTCAACCACCTCCGTCAACCGAAGGAACCCAAGGAAGGGAACCAGAGGCTTTGCCCTCTGAAGATGTACAAAATATACATGTTCCCTTCGCTGCAACCAGAACCCATCGTGTTGAGTTCGTCAACCGATGAAGAGCCAACCACCCCACCAACAGAAATAAACCAACCTTTCACTTCATCAGCCACAACAAACCTACCCTTAACCCCTTCACCAAGCCCTCGCACCACATAATCCTTTCTCACCTTACCCATACAACAATAACCAACATTAATCCAACCTTTATAACCCCAACAACCACCAGAAACCACCCAAGCCGATAAACCTGAGCTAACCCAAGAAACCATCCCCTCTACCCATACACATCCCTCTACCCATACACAACCCCCAACCAATACACAACCCTCAACCCAACCATCCGTGGTGCATGTGGATACTCCCTCTTCATCAAGGCAACCTCCTCAGAGCCTGGTAGATTAGATTATACAGAGCATGGAGTCTATGCGGAGACGTCCTGAATTGCCACCCAGGGAACCAATTATGATGGAAAACATCCATCAACACCTATACCAAGACCGCGATGAAAGTTTGACTATCAACCCTCCTATCTTATCGCCTGACTCCATGGACCTCTTACACCATAGATTCATTAGACAGACCACACAAGCACCTCAGGCTGTCTTCTCGAATGATGGGATAAGAAGGGTCATGGATCTGAAAATAAGGACATTTTCCAATCGAGCCATTCGATACATCAAGTTCACTGTGGAGAGAGCACATAGGCAAGTTAGCGTGTTCAACAAAAATGACCTCATTAATCTCAATCCATATGACTTGATTGAATTATACGCATACATGGCTCAAAGGAAGGATCACGACATCAGATATAGAATGGCGAACCGAGCGGTAGTAAAGACGATGGAAACCCTGGTGAACCATAGAGCCAAGAGTGATTTCGAAATTGCTCTTCGGCTAGGCATTGAAAGACTCTCCTGCGCTCCACCAAACGAATATTTCCAAGGTCTGCATGAGAAAAGATCTGCCTCAGTTCTAACTCAACCCGAACTTGGACTTGTTTACAAGAATGAGTTCGGGGTTAAAAAGTTTTTTAGACTAACTGAGGCCTTCAAGCATTCATCGGATACACTTAAATGGTTTCAGAAAGTCATTAGAGAGAGTCTGGGTAGAAACCACGTGCCAAGAGAAGAAGGGAGTTAGCTCATTCATGAGATATCGACAGTCATTGGCTATCGAAGACTGTTCATGCATTTTAGAGAAATATATCAAGGTAGCTCATGATGAGTTGTATTTTTTTGTTTTGCCTTAATGTTTTTTGATTCCAGTATTGTAAGAATTTCATCATCCAATGAAAATTTAGAATTTGATGTTTTTCTATTAGATTAGTCTCTGTACTTCACAAGTGTTTCTAGATTAGACAATGTTTGTTATTTCATTACTTAGGGGGAGATTGTTAAACCCTATAACTCATAAAGTAAAAAAGTAATGAAAAACAATAAGTGATGAAGAACCAGAAGACCGATGAAGACATCAAGGCAGAATTGGCTAAGTCTGGAGCACAACCAGAGGACCGATGGATGACCAAGGATGTGATGAAAAGAGCATCTTCATCGACCCTCTGGTCAACTACACTTAGAGAATTATCCATCAATTCATCCAGAAGCATGCGATGAAGACTTAAAGATAAGGATGATTCATCATACCATGAATGACAGATGGAGATGACAAGTCAACAGCTATATTTCAAGTTTATCTCGATTTATAGCTTATCCATAGTTCAGATAAACTTTATCCATTAGTAGAAGATTAGCTAAATAGTCTCACTAGATAATTATCTTCTAATTAGCTCTTCTAGTATAAATAGGTGATTAGGTCTATTGTAATTAATGTCGCTTTTACGTTTCTTTTATTTATAAAGTGAAATCTTTGACGCTCAAGATTGTTCTTAATTATTCATAATTTCTTCTTGAGTGTTCATCACTTTGTTCATCAAATCACTATAATTTGGTTATTATTAACTAAATTATTAGTGTTATTGAGAGATCTGGGATCAACATTTCTCCTCCTTTGATCTCCGTTCTCTGTGTGGTTGACTGGACCCAGTCTCTTTAGAGTCAGATACGAGAGCCAGTGGTCCACCCAGGGCGACCTTGGCCTTCTGCACCTCTTGCTCCTGCGCTTGCAAGGTGCCGTATACGTCATAAAGACTCCACTGCTCCAGGTCTTGATTCGTCTGGAGAGACATGGACAAGTTCCCCATTCAACATTCAACCTCTTCAAAAAGAGCATGTTGTTTTCCTCTTGAGTCCTGATCACATCACACTTCCTACATTTGCTGATCTGGGTGTTGAACCGGTGATAAGTCTACTCGAGAGACTCATCTGGGAAATTTTGGAAACTGTTGTACTCATTCAGACATTGAGCACGACGGTTCTTCTTCATCTTAATCCCTCCTTTCAGTTGGTTTGCCAATTGATCCCATAGATCTTTGGCAGAATCGCAGGCATCCAGAGATTGAAAAATCTCGTTAGGAAGGGCCATGATTAAAAGCCTCATTCTGGGGATAAGAGTTGTAGGTACGAATAGGCCATTTAAAATAGACTCGTATAATTCAAGGTCGAGACCATCATAGAAATTGATCATCCTAATCTTCCATGGGGGATATTCTTCTCGGATGAGAGTAGGAGGTTTATGAGGGAACCGACACTGTACATGGAGTTCCACGATTGATTAGACATTTCGTCGAAAGATTTGAGAAAAAATTTTGACAATAAAGTGAGAATAGTTGAGTTTTGACAGATTTTGAGGATAACGAAAAGTAAACGTTTTTAAAACAGAATTTGATCAAAGGTCGAGATGAAATGTGTTTTTAAAAACGAATAACCAAATTAAGAGAAATATACTTTTGGATATCGATCGACTAATCAATTTATTTGATTAGCAGGCTCTGATACCAATTGTTGGAACCCAGATTTCTCTTAATGTCAGAAAACACAGATAAATAAGTATGAGTAAAGTAAAAATGTGTAACTTGAAAGGTCTAACAAAGTATTCAAGATAAAGTTAAGAAAGCAAGATGAACTTGAATACGTCGGAAGCTTTTATTAGATGGGAAGAATAAACAAAGAAACTTTCAATCTAATTGTATTCTCACAAGGTTTCGATATAGTCTAATTCGGCACAATCAGGTCATTGTAACCTGAGGAGGATGCCTCCTTATATACGACTAAGCTAAATAGAATCTCCTAGAATCTTGGCTTGAATCTCTGAGTTCTTGTTCCGCATCGTTATCGTTCACGTTCCTTGAAAAGTGGAGCGGACCGAGTCAAGCCGCCTTGATTCTGTTAGAAGTCTTGCGGGAAAGCCTGAACTGTGCGTGCATTCCATGGGAGTAGAAGACCAGAGGCTCTACATGTACTATGCAAAGGCTGTGTGTCTGGAGTGAAGCTCTGTATCAAGCACTTAACCTTTTTGGCTCTTAAGGCTTGATCTTCCATGGAATAGAGCGTGGGCTCTATATGTGAGATACTTGGCTCTTGAATAAGAGCTATGTCTCTTGACGTCTTCTGCATAAGAGCTATTGGTCCAGACTGCTTCAATAGACTAAGTCCTACAAACTAGAGTAAGAGACTTCTTACTTACACTTTTACAAGATGAGGTCTAACAATGGGTATTTCTAGGATATTCAATATTTCAATCCAACTTTAAATTTGAAACCCATACTTTCTCCTAATCATTCATATCAATTATCCCATTTCCAGAAAAATTGTTAGGATTGACGAATGTGAAAGGATTGGGATTGGGTCTCTAATGATGAGCGAAGGACGATGGTTGTGGGAACTGTGGCAAAATTTGTAAAAAAAGAAAAGCCAAAGGTGTTGTAGGACGTACATGAGAGACTATGGGTCATTCATTCAAATAATATTTATTTCTCTCTTCTCTTTCGCATCACTTTCTCTTTCTAAAACTCCATTGTTGTAGCCTAAAGGGTCGATAGTCCACACATGAACACCGATAAAATATTACAATCGAGGGTACTTTCACTGAAAATGCTCGAGCAAGTGTTTGATGGCACCACAAGCTTTACTTCTAGGCTTAATCTTATTACCTCCAATAGTAATATGAATAACATCACCATCATTGACTCAACTCTCATGCTTGTTTTGTTATGTTTTTTCTCCGTAGACTGCATTTCTGTTTCTTCTATGTTTTGAAATAATGAACGTGTAGGCCATTCATTGATTTGATATTTGTGAAATTTAATTTCATATTTGAGTTTATAGAATCATAGTTGTTTTTTTCTCTTGTTTACAATATACTAATTTCTACATTTGATTTGTTTTTTCTAATTAAATATCAAATTTGCTTTTGGTTTTATATGTTCATTCACATGTGATTACTTATTTATTTTTGTCAAATTTGCTTGTTGTGTGTTTTTCAAGGGTTATTTGTTTGTAATTTAGGTGTTCAATAAGAGATAATACAAACATTTTCATTTTTGTTTGTGGTGTGTTTTTCAGGTGTTACTTGCTTTTTGGTTTATGTGTTTATTCATAATGTTAAACCTCATAACTCATAATGTAAAAAGTAATGAAAAACAATAAGTGATGAAGAACCAGAAGACCGATGAAAATATCAAGGCAGAAACGGCTAAGTCTGGAGTACAACCAGAGGACCGATGGACGACCTGGGATGCGATGGAAAGAGCATCCTCATCGATCCTCTGTTCATCAACACTTAGAGTATTCTCCAACAAATCATCCAGAAGCATAAGATGAAGATTTAAAGATAAGGATGATTCATCACACCATGAATGACAGCTGGAGATGACATGTCGACAGCTAGACTTCAAGTTTATCTCTAATATTAAAACTCGTCAATAGAGTAGATAAACGTTATCTGTTAATAGAAGATTAGCTACAAAGTTTCATTAGATAGTTATCTTCTTATTAGCTGATTAGCATAAATAGGTGATTAGGCCTATTGTAAAAAAAAGTCGCTTAAGTTGCTTTTACGTTTTTTTATATGTATAAAGTGAAATCTTTGACGCTCAAGATTGTTCTTAATTGTTTATAATTCATTCTTGAGTGTTCATCACTTTGTTCATAAAATCACTATAATTTGGTTATTATTAACTAGATTATTAGTGTTATTGAGAGATCTGGGATCAACAATTGGTATCAGAGCTAATTGGTTGAATTTCCAATCAAAATGATCAAATAAAAATCTATCAATTTTTGATCTTCTTTCTCGCCAAAACACAAAGCCTTCTCTTCAAAATTCTCAATGGCCAACTGGAATTCTGCTTACATTGTTGGCTCCCTCACCAAACCTCCAACTCTTCAACGAGAAGAATATCCACAATGGAAGATCAGAATGGTGAACTTCTTGGAAGGAATGGACAGGAACCTCCTTCGATCGGTAATGGAGGGTCCTTACATTCCACAAACTCTTGTTCCAAGAGTCCCAGGAACAACTACCATGACTTAAATTCCTGTCTACTACATGCCCAAGGATGAGAAGAATTGCGACGAAGACGACAAGGAAAGAGTAGAAACAGACAAAAAGGCCAAAAGATTGATAATCATGGCCATACCCAACGAAATATTTCAATCCCTCGACGCGTGTTCCACAGCCAAGGAATTATGGGATGAACTGGCAAGCCAACTGGAAGGAGGAGCAAAAACAAGAAAAAATCATAGAGCACAATGTCTCAATGAATATACTAATTTCAAGGCCCTCCCTGATGAGCCAATACAGAAAACTTATGATCGTTTTAACACATTGATCAATCAATGTCGTCGAAACGACATCTCCAGAACCAAGGAAGAAAACAATGTTTTATTCCTTAAAAGTCTGGGCGATGAATGGACTCAACTGTCTATGTCCCTTCAAGCAAACCAGGACCTAGATGGCTGGTCACTTCATGATCTGTATGGAACGCTTGCAGCACAAGAAAATGAGATAATAAAAAAGAAGGTTTCGATTGGTGGACCTCTTGCCCTTGCTGCCGATGAAAAAGAAAAATCAAGGACTTCCACCAAAGAACATAAAAAGAAGGGCAAGAAAGCATTGATAGTGGAATCGGAATCTGAAGAAGAAACTTCTGAATCAGATGATGAAATTAAAGCTTTTGCCAAATCTTTGGCCTTGATCACCAAACAGTTCCAGAAAAAGTTCATCAAGAAACCCTATGAACGAAAAGAGTTCAAGAGGGAAAGGTACCACTCATCATATGAGAGGAAGCAGTCCAAGTTTCATCAGAGGGAAGATAGAAGAGATGGGAGAGAAGAAAGAGAAGAAAGAAGAGAAGACAAAAGAGACGAGAGGAAAGAAGACAAGGATGGAAGGAAGAATGACCTTCGATGCTTCAGATGTGGAAAGCTCAGTCATTTCTCCAAAGAATGCTGAGGACGATTGGTAAAGGATGCTGATTATTACAAGAACAAATATAAATACAATTCCAGAGAGCGAAGCCTGATGGCTGAAAAAGAAAATTGGGTGTCYGATTYTTCATCAGACGATGAAGACAAAGCACTCATATGTCTAATGGCCACGTCCAACGCAGAATCCGCCTACAACTCTGATGACCAGGTATGTGAGTCTATTTCCAATGAAACCAACTCCGCCCCATCGGAGCTAGAGTTAAGGGTAATAAAACTTTCAAAAGATTTCTTGAAATTAAAAGAGATTAAATTTTGAAAAATCTGAAAGGATAAAGGCGAAAAAAGAAGCAAGTTTCTACAAAAGAAAAATTGATCTTCTAACCGAAGAAAAAGCTGAACTCGCAAAGAAAAAGACTCGCATCGGCACACTTAAGAAATCAGAGGAAGATAAAAGGACACTCAAGGGATTGGATTCAATGAATTAGATTCTTTCATCGAATCAAAGAAATCCACCCTTGAATCCACTTTCAAACTTGGATGCATCCAAAATCCCGAATTTACTCCAAAACCAAAAGCAAATTTTAAAAGAGTTAAAGTTGATGGAAAAACTGTCTTTTCAAGACAGGATTTTGAAAATGTGGTATACGAGAACAGTACAAGTAAGAATTTTGACGAAAGCAATGACACCTGTAAATCAGAAACAAATGGAAACCCTATGGTTCAACCAGAATCTCTGATTGTCAATTCCTCTCCATCAGCAAGTACTGTTGWTGAAAAAGAGAATCCAAAAGAGGAACCATCAGCTGATGAATCGATGAACAACCCAAGTAAAATTGAAAGTTCATCGAAGTCAGAATCGATGAAACCTCAAGTAGATTATTCTAAAGCAGTAACCTCTGGACCCACATCTTCCAATTCAATACATATTAAATTTGATTTTGAGAAATCAGCAAGAGATTTTCTTGATTCTGAATCTAAAGAAGAGATAATCTGTGAATCACCAAAAATCATTAAGGTTAAGAAGCATCAAAACTTAAAAACCTCAATGAAATCTGGTATTCCTTCATCGATGAAAACTTCAGACAAAGAAAAGAGAAAACTGAAAGAAAGTGACTCTGCCAAAGCTAACTTAAAAGGCCCTAGTACATCATTCAGGTTCATCAAGTTTACTCGTAAGCAAAAACAGAAGTGGCCTGCCTCTGAAAACTTTGACCACCACTTTTCTTTCCATCCAACTGAAGAAAAGCAGACCTTCCTCAGGAGAAAAGAAGTAAAGTCCAAGACCTCTTCCAATAAAAAATCTGAACTAGATAGGAAGTTTGTAAAAACAACCGATGCTAGGACAWGATTTACTCCTAGATTTACTTCTTCACT
>NW_020202587.1:0-30981 GCF_001531365.2 Cynara cardunculus var. scolymus
GTCGACACTTCTTCTTAGGATTTTAAATAGTTTTTTATTCGAGGGGGAGCCATGGAAGCTGGCTCAGAGGGGGGTTTTTTAAATGAAAATCAAACCACAGAAGGTGCCAAAACCTTTTGAAGTATCTTGTTCTCAAAGGTCAATTCATCAGAACCTCTGGCGCTTCTAATAGAGGCTCTGTGGATTTGAACTGAGCAAGTACTCTTCTCTCTATGGATTTTCAAAACTGTTTAGGTAATAAAAATGTGTAACATTATAAGAAGGCCCGACACATATCATAGAGGCTCTGTTACCCTTAGGTCTATGACAGAACTCTCTTATTAGTTCTTGTCTATTGATATGGTGCGCTTTGTTCTATAGATAAGGGTTAGAACCAACACGCGCATGTCAGAAAAGGGGGCGCACGTCATCAATCGTACGTCTTCCCAACACGGCGTGTCATACCTTTTGAGCCGTTTCAACCTAAAACCACTCATCACGACCTTTCGTCAATAAAACGGTTCAATTCAAAATTTTCACTATAAATACCCCTTTCCCCCAAAATGAAAAACGTTTACCACACTCATATTCTCCGGCGAACCTGCAACTTGCGAACTCTCAAGTAAAACCTGCAAACATGTCTTCCTCCTCAGCTTCAACTCAGTCCGTCAACGTTTCAAGCGACAATGAAGTGACACAGGCTGAAGCTTTGACATCTCACGCACAGTCATTTGTCCAAAACCGTTACGAAAAGGTCGTACTTGTCAAAAAGCCCAACAACTACTATTTTGTTCCTTCATCAATAGGTTTTCCTGACTTCACTTTCCCCCTATTAGAAATTCTTCGCAACAATCCTCTATTCTATGCCCTGTCTGCCACTAAACCCACTCTCGAGCCATATATAACCCAATTTCTTCTAAGCTCCTATAGTACAACCCTAGACGACACTGGCCTGAGTATCGTTGGCTACGCATATCACCTTACAAATAAATCATTTGTGCCAATGGAATTGAATGTGGACAAATTGCGAACTGCCCTGCGCTTACCCACACTGGAAACTCTTAATTTGGATGCATTTGCTGCAACCCCGACAGACGAGGAATTGATTCAGTTCCTTGAATTCCATTCCTATGCGACCAAAATCGTCAAACGAACATAGTTCAAGCGCAAAGGACTTCCTCCTATTTGGAATACCCTATTCTCGATCATGAACTGTTGCTTGACAGGGAAGGTTGGAAGCCACGACCAGACCTCGCACGCAATGATGTCAATCGTTTATGGGATTTACTTCAACCTACCTCTGTATTACGCACAGCTAATATTCGAGGACATGGTTGGATTGATCAAGAAGAAATGCGCGACTCAAAGGGGAGAAAAGTCCAAGGTCAAGGCGCAGAAGAAGGCCAAGGAAGACCTCAACCATCCTAACCTCATTCTACAGAGGTTCTTTGGCCTCGTCTTTGGGGATCTAATAGCAGTAAATCTACCTTCTGTGGAGCCCAACACACGTTTGTACCCATTCAAGGAATTCCACCCATCTGAGCATGAGCAAGGGTATAGAAGCCCCAGACCCTTATCAAAAGCCATGCTCAGGTTCCTTAGTCACGAAGATAGGAAGGCCTACAGACGTGGATTCAGGAGACCAGAACCGGTCCCTGAAACCCCTCCACGCATAGGGGAGGTGAGAAAATTGAAAAAATGAGAGTAGAGGGACGTATGGAGGAGCCTGCAGAGGCTGGCCCTAGAATCCCAAGTCCCCCACCTAAGAAGACCAAGAAGACACAGAAAGGTGTCGACTCTTCTGTGAAGAAGAAGGGGAAGAAGAGGCCCGCAGAGGAAGAGGGCCCAAGTAGTCCTCTGCAGAAGCCCAAGAAGATGAAAACAAAGAAGTCCCAACCCACAGAGATTGTGGTCACAGAGGCCGCTATTCAAGAGAGCCCCGCAGAGGCTACTCCAAAGTGCAGAAGGTTGCGCAAGGTCGTTCAAGAGGAGTCCCCAACAGAACAGATCCAAGACGTTCTCTTGCATATTCAACAAGAATTCAAAGCGCCAATCGACGTGACAGAGTTGGGGACAAAAGTCGTCTTAGACGAAGAAGAAGAAGAGACGGAGTTAGGTGAGGGAGAAAAAGATACCAAAGGTACACATCCAAGCCCTCCTCCCAGTGCTACCCACGCTACTAGCGGCCCTGTTCTAGAGGGATCCCCTATTGGAAACGGCGCGCACACGCTAAGCCCAACCCAAACTAACCTCGCAGAGGACATTTTTCAGTCCTCTGTCGATCGTACAGCCGGCCAACCACATACTGCTCCTACATCCTCTCAAAAGGATGAAGGTTTTACTACAAGAGTTCCATCGCCCAAGGACTCAACACAACCAAGAGAGGCATCCGTTGCCTCTCCACACAAGAGTGACCAACCAGAATATGCTTCAGAGGCATATGTGAGAGTCACAGAGACAGAGGGTCTAGAACGCCCAATGTACACACTCGATCCCTTTGCCATGTTAGGCTCTGAACCTACAAGGCAAGAAATCGACAGAACACGGGTAGGCTCTCCTCTTGGAGACGTACGAGGATCCCGTGGAAGTCCCCGAGCAGACGACGACAAACCAGTTGCTGAGGGCGCCTCTCGCTCCGAGGCTACTAGGTCACCAAGTGTTGGTGATCTAGACTCCCAGCATGCCTATGTGACGAAGGGGGAGCTACAAACCTTCGCCACAGCGGTATTCCAAAAGATGGACGAGTTGAAAAGCTTGTTCATCTCTCGCACAATGACAGAAGACCTTTCTCCCATCACAGAGGCTCTGAAGGAGTTGGGCTCTACAATGGCAGAGTTCAAGACAACTCTTTCAACCCTTCAGAGCTCTGTCCTACAGAAGGATGATTTTGCAGAGGCGCTCAGTGCTCTCTCGTTCAACCCCTCCTCCATCCAGAAGCTGAAGTCAGAACTGACAGAGATGGCTGGCCAATTTGCTGTTGATTTTGTCTCTGAGGGCTACACAGATTACTCCAAAATCAAAGACGAAATCAAGCAAATGTTTTCTTCTGCAGTCACTTACGGTGTGGACACCAAATCCTCAAGGGCCAACATCAATCATCTAGCAACTCGCTGAGAGCTAGATGCCATGGTTGAAGCCTTAGGGGATATTATGAGCAAACATACAGACCAACTTCTCAAAGAGGCCCGAGCCTCCAACTAGGCCATCAGAGACTGCACATCACAGCTCGTGAAAGAGGGTGACACCCTTCAAAGTGAAATATTTAGAAGCGTCTCAAAGTTGAAGTGGTCGACAGAGATAGATATAAGTCACGCCTCTGTGCTTGTAGAAGAGGTGATCAACAAAATGAAGAAGGCGGCCACCAATATTCTGAAGAGATTGGAGAAGGCTCCCCTCAAAACTTGCAAGGAAGAAGCCACCAAACACCATGACGATCAAAGAGGTGATGACCATGATCGTCATGAGGGGGAGAAGAAGGCGGAGAAGAAGGCTGAAGAGCCCAAGAAGACTTCGATCAAACCACTCAAGATAGTGGACTCTACAGCTGCCTTGTTCTCAAAAGGCAAAGAAAAAGCACCAGAGCCTAAGGGAAAAGGCAAGGTCAAGGCTGTAGAGGAATCGCCACACAAGGGGTCGTCAAGCTCAGAGTCGCTAGTGCAGATAAACGAAGAAGATTATGACGACCCAGAGCTCCTTCAAGCATTAAAGGCTTCTTTGGCAAAACCTCAAGCAAGAAAGGGCAGAGGCCCCATCCCCATAGCAGGAGAAGGCTCTTCATCAAAGTTCCCACAAGTCCAAGGAGAAACGTGCACGGGTACGTTCGACGCTCTGCAAGGAACCATCAAACCTATCCTTACAGAGGGGTCCACCCAGAGGCCGATACTTGAAGAAGAAGAACCCAAAGTGCTAGAGTCCGCCACAGAAGGAAGGGTCTCTGAGATTTTTCAATCGATGAGCTGGATTCCCATGCAACAAGTTCGCACAGAGCCTGCTACTACTGTGGAAGAGATTCTGCTGTAGAGATACTCTGCGGTGGATACAGAGCTCACAGCTATGCCTTCTACCGCCGCCATGTTTCAATTCTCTAAGCTTACAAGGCCACGTGAGCAAGTCTTCTCAGAGCACGTGATTACATCACTTGAAACAATTTCTCCAAGAACTTTGCTGAAGAAGACGGATGCTGACCTCCACAACCTCTGTGTATTTGATCTTGTCTTCTTGCACAAAATTCTCAACAAATACATGGAGAGGAGGTCAAGCTATTCTCTGTCGCTCAAAAGGCTTATGGAGGTTATGTGCGCACAAGTGAAGTATTACAGCTAGAAGGACTTCGAAATAGCGATGAGGTTAGCCCATTCAGATCTAAAGATTACCCCTTCGAACAACAGGCCAGGTTGGATACTTAGGTGTCATCCCAACTCCATTGTTCGCAACCCCGTTTTTGGGTTTGTGTTCTTGGAGAAAGATGACATCCTAAGGTTCTTTGATCCAACAGAAGCGAACAAGTACTCCACAGAGACCCTTGASTGGATATTCAAAAGAGTGCTGGCAGAGGTAAACAAAGGGCATCTAAGGATGGATGAAGTGTCTGGGATTCTGGAAGCTATCAAAGTACAAGTCAACTTCAGAGAATGGATCTTCAATGTCTACAGAACCATCAAGACTGACATGCTATATGCCGTAGACGACTATCCAGACTCTGTGGTCGGATAAACTTCTGTAATAGTTTTGGCCTAAACAAACACATTTTTGTAATTCTTTCTTTATGAATTCTTTTCAGAGGATGAATTTTTATCTCCTCTTGTAATTCTTTCAATTAAGTCATTTYTTGCATTAAATTGTCAATTTTTACTTTTTCATACATAGGGGGAGATTGTTAGCTCTCATATTTCATTTAATGTAGAAGTATGAAAAAGTATTACTGCAAGTGTTGGCAGAAGGGTTCATTCCACAGAAGATCACAGAGGACCAACAACAGAAGATGATCATTCGTACAAGTCAAGATTGGCAGAACCTCTGTTGTCTCTCACAGAGGTTCTGGAAAATGGTCCTCTGTTATCAAGAGCTTACAAGTCTTATGCAGCAGAGCCTCTGGGATGGCTCACAGAGGGTCTGCGGGTTTATCTTCTGTGAAGAACCACTTCTCACTACTTTACTTAGGTTTGTTAGCTGCATATACTTATCACGTGACTATGTTTGTAATATGCTTTATTTGAACGACTTAGATCATTTCACTTGTCTAGGTCATGTCAGAAAAGCCGTTAGGAACTAGTATAAATAGCAGCTTAGGCCTTTGTAATTCGAAGGTGCTTCCGTATTGTAATTGTCAATATTTTCAATAGAATTGAAAATCATTTGAAGCTATTCTCTCGTGTTCTTCATTCATCATATGTGTGTTCTTGATAGATTTCTTACTCTGTGTGTTCATACATTGTTTCCGCTGCACTGTTATTGTTTAAAAGAACATCCAGAGTATTTGATTAATATCAAAACTGAGTTTATAGGTCCTAACATAGACCCATATGAGCATGAGGAGAGAGCGACTAGCGTGACACCTACTTCATCACCTGCATCCATATTGCCCCCATCGGAGCCAGTGCCTGATATTCCACCTCAAACCTTTCATGGTCCAAGGATTAGAGTCACGTGTAGGAAAAATGTTCCACTACCTCGGCAGGTGACTTTTAAGAATTCCACTAGAGTTAGAGGGGAGTCATCCCAACCACAACATGGGAGCAGGACCTCTCAGATAGTGACAGGAGTACTTGTATCCTACACTCAGGGCATGAATCTGGCTAAACAAGAGTGGGTGCGGAGAATCGCATTAGATACTCAAACTCACCAGACCCGGCTAGGATACACCACCACATTTTGAACAACCTATTCATTGTGATGGAAATGCACCACCAGCATATGATGAGAACCTCAGATGCCGTCATTGCTGCGAGATGGGAGATTATGAGATTGTACAAGTGTCTGGTGGTGAGTGGGATGATGATGCTGATGCTAAGAATGCTGATCGGTTGGATGTTACTCTAGAAATGTTGACTTGTTTTGATGGACTGTAAACAACTAGGAAGTTATGACATCTTTTGAGAAATGCTTCTCTAGATCAAGCCATGGTAGAATTTTAAAATTTTTCTGTTCGATCATGAAAATGTTCAAATGTTATCCTCAAGATGAATATCCTCTGCATCATTAGATGACTAGAAATTATTATCAATGTTATTGCCATAAAAATGACGAGAAAACCCTGAAGTTGCACGTCGCGTGTCAGAACAACTCTTGGCCGCACTCCCCAGCATTGTCAGCTAGGTAGCGGCAGGGCTGAACACTAACCAACCAACCAATTCTGAGCCTAGAACACCCATGGAATGCACCTATAAATCCTTCAGATCCTGCAACCCAAAAGAATTCCATGGAACCGAGGGAGCCGTAGGATTATTAACTTGGATTGAGGGTATGGAATCTGTCCTCCATATCAGTAAATGCACTAAAGCAAATAAAGTAGAATATGCTGCATGTTTACTGCAAGGTCGAGCACTGACATGGTGGGACACATTAGTTCAGACTAGGGGTCGGGAATCGGTCAATCAACTTTCTTGGGAAGAATTTAAGAAACTACTCAAGGATGAATACTGCCCAAGAAGTGAACTCCAAAAGTTAGAAATGGAGTTATGGAATCACAAAATGAAAGGGGAAAATATAGTTGCATATACGGCTTGATTCCATGAGTTAGCAAATCTAGTAACACCGGAGGAAGTTCGCATTGAGAGATATATTTGGGGTTTGTCTCCGGAGATTAGAGGAAACATCACCTCGGCAAATCCAAAGACCCTTCAAGAGGCGATAAATATTACTACCAAACTTACAAATAATGTTGTTCGGTCTAGAGAATTTGCCAAGGGAAAGAGAAAGATAGAGGAACATAGGAGCCAAAGATCTGGGGGGAAGATCTAACAAGAATAGGAAACTGGTAGGAAATTTTGGAGTACAGACCCAAGTGGTAAAACCAGGAAACAAACCCAAGTGCAATAAATGTAAATATCCGCACTGGGGAAATTGCACCACTTGCCAAAGATGCCACCAAAGGGGTCATCTTGCAAAGGATTGTCAAAAGCGATTATGTTATGAATGTGGAAGTMCAGATCATATRAGGAATGTATGTCCAARGAGAAAACAAGRAACAAATGCTAACCAAAACCGACCAATCAATCAAGGGAACCCAGAAAGTCAAGCACGGGGTCTAGCATTTGAGATCGGAGCAAAGGAGGCTAGGCATGATCGAAATGTGGTTACAGGTACATTTCTTTTGAATAATGAATTTGCATCAATATTATTTGATTCAGAAGCAGATAGAAGTTTTGTATCATTAGATTTTAAGCCAAAGATTAACATAAAGCCTCAAAGGTTGAAAGAAGTTTACATAATAGAACTTGCCAATGGTCAAGAAATTAGAGCTAGGGACATAATCATGGACTTCCACTCTAAGTTTAGCCGAAAAGGATTTTAGCATAGATCTTATTCCGATTGAGCTAGGAAGTTTTGATATAGTTATAGGCATGGATTGGCTATCCAAAAATATAGCTGAAATAGTTTTTTTCGAAAAAGGTTATCCGAATTCCTCAAGAAGGAAGTGACTCAATTGTAATTCGAGGAGACGAATCAAATCGGAAAACTAGGATAGTATCATGCATGAAGATGCGAAAGTACTTAAAGAAGAATCATGTCGCATTTTTGGCACATGTTATTGATAAGAAGGTCAAAGAGAAATGTATTGATGATTTCCCTGTAGTTCGGGAGTTTCCTGATGTATTTCCCGAGGATTTACCAGGACTACCACCGCCAAGACAAGTCGAATTCGGTATCGACTTAATCCCTGGAGCTGCCCCAGTGGCAAAAGCACCATACCAATTGGCTCCATCAGAAATGCCAGAATTGTCAGGTCAACTCCAAGAATTATTGGATAAAGGATTCTTAAGACCTAGTTTCTCACCATGGGGTGCACCGGTTCTATTCGTCAAAAAGAAAGATGGGTCAATGCGAATCTGCATTGATTATAGGGAACTTAATAAGATGACCATCAAAAATAGATACCCTCTACCTAGAATCGATGATTTATTCGATCAAGTCCAAGGTGCTGTATACTTTTCAAAGATCGATCTACTATCCAACCATCATCAAGTGAGAATTCCAGAAGAGGACACCTCCAAAACGGCATTTAGGACCCGGTACGGTCATTACGAATTTTTGGTTATGCCATTCGGGTTAACCAATGCACCAGCGGTTTTTATGAATATAATGAATAGGGTTTGCAGACCATACCTGGATAAATTTGTAATCGTCTTCATAGATAACATACTAATTTATTCACGAAGCAAAAAGGATCATGAGCATCACCTAAGATTGATATTAGAGCTACTTATGGACCAAAAATTGTATGCAAAATTCTCCAAATGCGAATTCTGGATTCGTGAAGTACAATTTCTTGGTCATGTGGTTAATGAAAAAGGGATCCAGGTAGATCATGCAAAGATTGAGGCCATTAAGAAATGGGAAGCCCCAAGAACTCCGACAGAAATTCGTCAATTTCTTGGTTTGGCAGGCTACTATCGGCGATTCATTACGAATTTTTCAAAAATTACGCAACCACTCACTGCTTTAGTTCAAAAAGACAAGAAGTTTTTTTTGAGGAGAAAAACAAGAAGAGGCATTCAAGACCCTTAAGAATAAACTATGTAATACACCTATTTTATCTTTACTAGAAGGTTCGAAAAACTTTGTGGTATATTGTGACGCATCACATCAAGGATTAGGATGCGTACTAATGCAAAAAGATAAGGTCATTGCATATGCCTCAAGGCAACTCCAAGTGTACAAGAAGAATTATACTACGCATGACCTAGAATTGGGAGCCGTAGAATTTGCACTTAGGATTTGGAGACACTACCTTTATTGTACCAAGTGCATTGTGTTTACTAATCACAAAAGCCTTCAACACATCCTCAACCAGAAGATGTTAAATATGAGACAAAGAAGGTGGGTTGAACTACTTAGTGATTACGATTGTAAAATTAAGTACCATCCCGGCAAAGCAAATGTGGTAGCCGATGCTCTAAGTAGGAAGGAAAGAGTGAAACCTACAAGGGTGAGGGTTTAGGAGCAATAGTAAAAAAGGAGAATTTGAAGAATGAGGCCCTACACCACATAGAGACTAAGTTTCAACTGAAGTCAGATGGAGTGTATTATTTGGGAGACAAGGTTTGGATACCTAAGATTGGCAATCTTCAATCCATAATTTTGGATGAAGCCCATCGATTAAAATATTCAATCCACCCGGGAGCAGATAAGATGTATAAAGATTTGAGGAGACACTATTGGTGGCCAGAAATGAAGAAAGACATTGCTTTGTATGTAAATAAGTGCTTAACTTGTGCAATGGTCAAGGCCTGTGAAGTCCAAATTTCATACAAATGTGATATCAATCTTCAAGAACACGATGAATGTAAGAATAGAAAGAATAGATCACCAAATGTAATTTTATTGACTTAGAGAGAGAATTACAGTTCTAAATCTAATTACAATCTGCTAATGACAATTACAAAGGAAAATACTATTTATGCTAAGGAAGTAATAAAACTACACTATTACAAAAACATGTAAGAAACGGAGAAACTTGAATACAACAATAATGCTCATTCTCAAACCCAACATTCTCCCCCTTTGGATTCAAGTTTGGACTCTTGTAAATTTTGTCTTTATAGCATTGACCAACAAATAGCTTTCTTTAGAACTCATTCTCTCTGAATCTACAGGTCTGTCGTTGTTCACCCTTTTCAAATCAAGCGCCCATCTTACCAACCTTATCGTACCATCTGAATACTTGTTCAACTCACTGAATCTCATAAATTTCTTCACTTGAAGCTGAGAAAAATATATGACTCCGAACTCTGGCCTTTCGAGAATCATGTAAACAGGATAAGCCTCAATATCTTCTAAGTCTTGATTCGGTCTTTTCAGGTTGATGATTATTTGATTGTCTTCAAGGCCCATTTGAACATCTATGACCATAGCCAGCTTTACATGACACCGCATAAATCTTTTAATAGCATCAAGAGCAATCAGAGCTCTCTCCTTCCTGTTAGTCATGTTTCTGATCTCAAAGTACATTTACTCTAAATCTTCCAAATATAAGCTTGAAAAATCAATATCACTGAATCTTCAGATTTGTCCATCTTGTCTAGTAATAGTAAAGACAGGATACCAGATTATCAGAAGTCTTTGAGCATCGATCTTCTTAATTGTGACAACCCGATGCTTGGTACGAACTTCACTAATAGGTAGGCGCTTAGCTTTCAAAAGGTGTTTGTATTTTAAATGATAATCTTTGGTTTACCGATGGATACCAAGGACCTTATCACCGCTCAGAACCATATGATGACGGATAAAATTTCCAAAGTAGATATCTTCCAAATACGGCTCTTGGATCCTTTCTCTATCGTAACCTGGAAAATTTGCTCGAATATGAAAAGGTACATAATTCTTTGTGAAATTTTCTGTAGGATCAACATGTTCTCTAGGAGCAGAGATATCTGATACACCAGTTACATCTGCAGTGAAAGATTCTGGAATAATCTGACGGTCATCTTCAAGAGGAAAAAACTGGATCTTCATCATTTATATCGGCTTCAAAGTCAAAGTAAAGCCCAGTTGACTCGTCAATATTATCAATGTCCTCTCCAAAATCTTGCTTTCCACCCAGAACAGTAGAAAAAACATCATTGAAACCTACATTGGCAGACAAGTCCAATAACAACCTTGTCCCTACAGTGGAGTTCGTCGGCTTTTCAACCATTGGCTCGATAATAGGACTTGTCTGCATTTTTTCTTCATCTTCTATAACAATAGCCTCAATTAATATTTCCCGAACAGACTCCGGGGCAGAAGCTTCAGCAATTACATCTTGAGCAGATGGCTCATTTTCAACCCTTGCAGCTTGTTCAGATGTCTCAGCCAATCTCTGTCTCTTCCTCTCCCCCTCATGATGATCTAGATCATCCGGATCATCATGCCTTCTTTTATGAGAGATGGCCTGAGATCTGTAAGTTTTTTCTAAGGTAGACACCCGTTCAACAAGGGCATCCTTTGAATTTTTAAGATCTTGGGTTTTGGATGTGATTAACTTGCTAAATTTTGAGAAGCTAGAAGTAACCACATCTTGAAAAGTCAAAAACTCTAAGGCTCTAACGAAAAGGTTAACATCTAATTGTTGTCTGAAGAGCCCAACCAAGTCTGCATCTTCAGCATCAGGATTTGGAGTTGCCATCAATTTTGCGTACAACAACGATTTAAGTTCATCCATCGTTTGTTCTTGTACCGACGGCTCAGGTACATGTGGTGGTGATGGTGCAGGTGGTTCCTCTTCTTCTACCGTTTCTTTCCCCTTCAGAAGTCTTTTCAGACTTGCAATCTGTGCATCCATATTTTCTTGAACAGCCTTTAGGGCGCCGTCTAGATATTCCTGTGACACAAAGTCTGATAAGCTTACACCTGGATCACTTAGGTTACTAGTTGAAACAACAGTTGAATAAACTGTTGTGCATACGTTCAATGTTGGCATGATAGTAGCATTGGTAGGACTTCCGACTTGTCCTTGTGAACTGTCAAATGACACCACTCTGGTCGTTCCAGCAAGTTCACTAAGAACTGCACTTGAAGCCACATATGCTCTAGACTCGTGTGTACCTATGTGTATCGGTGCTAGACTCGAGGTGCACATAATTGATGTCGTAGGCTGGGGCAGCGGYCTACTTGTTTCAATAACTACGTTCTCCAAATGAGAAGTAGTTAGTGTATGTGTTATATCCCCGTGTTCAACTGAAACAACTGGTTGTTGAGAACTAGTTGAGTAGATGGGTGAGGTGTACATTTGCATAACTGGGTTAGCTATGTCTTGTTCAATACCAACATTCAACGAATGAATGTCAGTAGTAGATGTGGGCGCCCGGCTATGTGTTTTGGCTAGGTAAGGAGCTTGATATTCATTTTATGCTCAACTCACACCCTCTCCATATTCTTCTTCATCCCTTTCACTCATTCTCTCTTCATTTTCAACTAAAACTCCCTCATCTCCTTCTTCGATAGAAATGTCTTGAAGAATACGGTCAAAATCATCATATTCTTCAACATTGAACGACAAAGAATTTAGACTCAGACAAGGCTGTGGAGCTAAAAATTCTGGAAAAATGCCATTTATATCATCAACCAGTGCTCCAATTGGAATATTTTGTGAAGGAATAGTTTCAGCATGGTCGTCCGATCCAGCATCATTATTATCATCATGATCACTAGAAACTGCCTCATTATCGGTTTCAGTATCTTCTGAACTTGAAGAAGTTGTAGAAGTATTGTCAGATGAAGTACTTTGCTGATCAGACGCTCCCTCCTCCTGTTCACCCCTCTCTAATTCATTTTCCCTCATCACACTTCCCTGTTCATGTAACCCCTGTTCCTGAACTCTCTCTTCTATCTCTAACTCCTCTCTCACAACTGAGACATAGGGTGATCCCTGGGAAAGTTCAACCGGTCTGGTTCAACTATAGGATCTATCACTCTCCTATAGTCTATAACGCACTGAGCAGTCTGATCAGCTAAGGCAATTAGTTCTGGTGGTATTTCCATTATAGAATCCAAATCTTCTACTTCTGTATGCTGTCAAATTCTAGACATGACGAATGTCGGGCCCTTTTTCGCATTGGAACTAGCCGGAATGTCTTCATTAGCATTCATCATTGCCTTAATAAAAAGTTGCAGAAACCTCTGGAAGGGCACAAATTTCCTGGCTTTAGACGAGAATCTTTTTGCGTTGACAAGCTCCACCAATTCATTCCATATGACTAAAGCATAGTCATAGTTTCTCGAGAAGACTATTCCATGAAAGAATTTGAGAAACGAGCTACTGCAAGTATCTATCCMCGYAGYCTTTGACGTCAGGCATCTGTTCAGAATTGAGAACAACAAATGCCAAATAGATGGTAGGAATCGTCTTTGAAACTGTGTCGGGTTAGTCAACTATGTCGAGTATCCTACCCGTTTGATGTCTAAGCACAGTTGTTCATCTGATACAAAATCTTCAAATCCAGTAGAGCCTGGTCCGGGCAGATGGAGAATCTTTCTTAGTCGTTTTAATGTCAGACGGCTAACATATTCGTCAACTGCCCCTTCAAAATAAAAGGTGTCACCATCTTTTTCCAAAGTAAGCGTACTCCATAATTGTTGTAAATACACCATTGGAACAGGTGTATTAGCTGATAGAGAGTAGGCTATGGGGTGTCCTTTCAGTATTTCTGGGATGATTGGGTATTCGGATGGCATATCAAAAGAGAATGAATGGTTATTAGGTTTTATATTTAGGTATTTAATTTGAGGAAATAGGGTTTCAGAGGGTATAGGTTGGCTAGGTGGATGGTATAGGTTGGCTAGGTGGATGAATTGGAATATTGTCGGATCTGACCGAAGGAACGTGAGATTCCTCGTCAGATTGATGTCTTATTTCTGCCATTAACCTGTAAAAAATATAAAGTATTAGAACCCATATTATTCAACAAAAAAAAATTAAAAGCAAAACAAAACAAAAAATACACAAAACATAAAAAATTATTCCCTAAAAAATCACTAAACAAAAATAAACAAACAAAAATAAATAAAGAAAGAAAACATAAACACATAACGAAAAACTTAATGGAAAAAAAAATTTGGTGACCGGATAACATCTCCGGTCAACAAAGAAAAAAACAACCAACACACAACAAACAAAAACAAAAAAAATATCAACTCTAAAAACAACTATTCAAATCTGCTCAAACCTCAACCGGATTAAGGTTGATCGGAGTAAACTCCAATCACCTTCTCCGGTGAGAAATCCGGTCAAAACAAACACTATAAAATCCGCTCTAAAGAAAAACATTAACCTAAAAAAATATCAAAAAGAAAAAAAAATTTAACATGTAAAAAACTTTATTTAAAACGATTAATTCTGATTAGCCTTATTTTTATTATTTATCCATTTAAGATCTGGTTTAGATTTGAAGAAAGTTGATTCATTATTCAAGGTATAATCAGTCCAAAACAGTCCAATTCAGTCCAACAGATGATATTGACAAAGGATTATAAACAAGACATCAAGAAGATTATGAACCTTAACAAGAAATTAGATGAAACAGAAGGTGGATTCAAAGAAAGTTGAGCGATGAACCAGGTAGTCGAACGGAGACGATGATGAATAGTAGATGAGTGTAAAAAGTAAAAAAATAAAAAATGAGTCGATTATTTATAATCAAAGTCAAAATTCTAAACTGCTCAAGGCTTATCCGGATTAGAATAAATCGGTAAAGAAGTGTCCGATTTATGGAATATGAAATATCTGTAAGAAAAATATAAATTGTTAGTTCAAAACAGATAAAATTCACTCCCCCTCAAAATATGATCAGATATATAAAAAAAAATTCACACTCCCCCTCAAATATAGATTCCCACGATCAAGAAATTTAAAATCAGATAGAAAAAATTGAAACACTGACTTGTATTTAAAAAATACAAATATTTGACTAAATGAATTTGAATTAAATACAATTCAATAAATTGAACTGTTTTTAATAAAAATTCAAATTTTCAAATTTAACATACCTAACTTAGATACAAGAAAGCTAAAGCGTTTTTCATCTAAAGCTTTCGTAAATAAGTCAGCTAATTGAAATTATGTATTTACAAAATACAGTTCAATGGTTCCTTTTTCTACATGATCTTTAATAAAATGATACCGGATATCTATATGCTTGGTTTTTGTCTGTTGAACAGGATTACATGAAATAGCAATAGCACTTTTGGAATCACAATAAATTGGAATTTTATTAAAATAAAACCCGTAGTCTCTGAGTTGTGTCTGCATCCATATCACTTGAGAACAGCAGCTTGCAGCAGCTACAAATTCTGCTTCGGCAGTGGAAATGGTAACGCAGTTCTGTTTCTTTTATGCCCAACTGACTAGCTTGTCTCCCAAAAACAGTAGATGTCCTCTTGTACTTTTCCTGTCCAACATACAGCCTGCATAGTCTGCATCTGAGTAAGCTGTTAGTTCAAAACTAGTACCCTTAGGACATCAGAGTCCAAGATTAGCAGTCCCTTTAAGATATTGGAAAATCCGCTTAACCGCACTTAGATGGGACTCCTTTGGATTAGACTGATATCTGGCACAAAGATGTATTGAAAACATTATATCAGTTCTACAAGACGTCATATACATCAAATAAAATATCATGCATCGATATGTTTTCTGATCAACAACTTTCTAGAAGGATCAGCATGGATTTTCGTTCCATGAGCCATAGGTGTTTTGATAGATGAACTGTTTTCCATATTAAATTTCTTCAGGATATCTAAAATATATTTAGTTTGACAGATAAAGGTGAAACCATTTTAAAACGTGAAACCATCAAGGCGGAAAAGTTTTTTACAATATTTGGGGTTTGTAGATTCAAATATTATGTCGTCTACAAAAATTTGGATCAAAATAATATCAGACTTCTCCCTTTTAATGAAAAGGGTTGTGTCAATATTACCTTTCGAGAAGCTTGACTTTACAAGAAACTCTGATAATATATCATACTAGGCTCTCAGAGCTTGTTTAAGGCTGTAAAGAGCTCGATCAAGGATATAGACAAGATTCGGCTTTGACTGATCAACAAAACCCGCCGGTTGTGAGACATAGACTTCCTCTTTGAGAATTCCATATAAAAATGTTGTCTTGACGTCTATCTGATACACCGTGAAGCTCTTGTGTGCCACGTATGCCAAAAACATTCGTATTGCTTCAATCCTTGCAACCGGGGCAAACGTTTCGTCACAGTCAACGCCTTCTTGTTGATTATATCCTTTAGCAATGAGCCAAGCCTTATTTCTGACCATAACACCATCTTCATCATTTTATTCTTGAATACCCATTTAGTACCGATAATCGTCTTATTGTTGGGACGAGGTATCAATCTCCAGACTTTGAGTGCTTCGAACTAGTTCAGCTCTTCTTACAATGCTAATATCCAATCCAGATCAGCTAAGGCTTCGGAAACCTTAGTCGGCTCAATAGTACTCAAGAATGTGGAATAAAGACACTCATTAGCTGTCGCAGACCGTGTACGAATGGGTGTTGATGGATCACCAATTACTTGATGTATTCGGTGATTTCGAGTCCACTTCTTGCTATGAGGTAAGGTAGTATATGAACTTTGATCTAAAGTTTGATCAATATAAGTGCTTGGGGAGTTTATAGGAGCAGGTTCAGGTGAAGGTTCAATATTAGGAACTAGTATAGGTTGAATATCTGATTGAGGCGGATTATTATCAACTTGTTCGACCAACACCTCTTGCACTTCAGAAGTTTCACCATCTTCACACTGAATGGGATTGTTTGAATTTTCCATTTCTATTTCTTCATTGACTACTTTCGTTTCCTCTTCTGTTTCAGTTACCGGCACATTAGGAGATGGACCCGATAACTGTTGTTCAGTTGAATTTTCCCTGGACAAAACATTAGRCTGATTAGATTTATTTTCAAAATATTYTTCATAAAAATGTTCAAATAAGAAATCTAAATTAGTTTTATCAGAATTAGAAGTCTCAGGTTGATCAGCTTTCCGCAAGGTGTTAATTATTAGTCCGGGTCCTGAACTGAATTGTTCAGAAGCCACATCAATGACTTCATCAAAAGATATGTTTACGCTTTCATTGACGATTTTGGTCCGTTTATTGTAGACCCTATATGCGGCGGCTGTCTTCGAGTATCCAACAAAAACTGCTTCATCAGCTTTAGCAGCGAACTTCCCTCTGTCCTGTTTGTCATTTAGAATGAAGCATCTGCAACCAAAAACTCGAAAGAAATTGATGTTAGGTATTCTTTTATTTATTATTTCATACGGAGTTTTACCAAACCTTTTGTTTACAAGAGAGCGGTTTTGGGTAAAACAAGCAGTCGCTACTGCTTCAGCCCATAAGAATAATGGAAGACTAGAACATGTAAGCAATGTCCGTKCYGCTTCCACCAACGTTTTGTTCTTTCGTTCAACGACACCATTCTTTTATGGTGTCCGGGCTGCCGAAAATGTATGTGAAATACCTATGGATTCGAGGAATGAACCGAGTGTGTTGTTCTTGAATTCAGTTCTATTGTCTGTTATGATTTTATGAACTTGAAGTTGCAGATTATTTTGAACTGTCTTCAAGAAGGAAATAATTGTCTCGGCTGCTTCATCCTTAGACTGCAGAAAATGAACCCAGGTATATTTGGAATAGTCATCGACTATGACTAGCACATACTTTTTACCGTTGATGCTTTGAACTTTCATAGGACCGCMAAGATCCATATGAAGTAGATGTAAAGGACATTCGGTATTGAACTCTGTCTTTAGCTTATGTGAAGCTTTCTTCTGTTTGCTCATCTCGCATGCACCGCATACATGGTCTTTATGAAACTTCAGTTCTAGGATGCCTTTGACTAAGTTGTCACAAACCAACCTGTTTAGATACTTGAAATTCAAGTGTGAAAGTCGTCGATGCCATAACAGATTTTCCTTCAAGGATGCCTTGGATATCAAGCAGATATCAGTATCCACTTGTGTATTTGATAGGTCAATCGTGTAGAGATTTGATCTTCCGAGTCCAGGTAAGAGCTCCTTACCATCAGTA
The DNA here is from genome assembly GCF_001531365.2 of Cynara cardunculus var. scolymus. NCBI lineage: Eukaryota > Viridiplantae > Streptophyta > Magnoliopsida > Asterales > Asteraceae > Cynara > Cynara cardunculus. The sequence continues at coordinate 17,716 of NW_020202587.1, forward strand.
GTTCGGATGCTGCATTGCTTAGCTTTAAAACAGAGTTCTAGATTTTTATCACAGAATTGACCTATGCTAAACAAATTATGTCCAACTCCTTCAACAAACGACACTTTCTTAATAGTTAAACTCCCATAAATTACGTCACCATACCCAAGGATAGGCGGGTATTGATTCTTTCCAAATCTTACCGTACCTCCAAAAGATTCAATATAGTTAGCTAAAAGATCTTTTCTACCAGTCATGTGCTTAGAACATTCGGAGTCTAAGAACCACATATGCCGGTTAACCTGCAAAAATGAATCAATTGGGTTTTGGTACCCATTTTAGTTTTGGACCTTTAAGCTCAGATTTCATTGGCGGTATACTATATGTACCGAACCAATGTTCTTTAAAATTCATGTTCTTAGATAAAGAAGAAAACACATAATGCATGAAATGATAGGGTTTAAACGAAGTAAAAGATTTAAGTAATTCATTCACTCTATACGGAAAACAATTATTTTTACTATTTCCAATATCAAATAATTCATGAACTGAATATCTTATTACAGAATTATTCAATGTCGAATCATTTAAYACAKATTTAGTAAAATTATTCTTCTTCAGTTGAGTTGATGATTTGTCTTCTTCTTTTACTCTCCAAATAGTCTTAAACTTCAACGCATTATCTGAAAAAGGAAAAAAATTATTATATTTAATTGAATGTCGAACTTTATTTTTCTTGGTAAGCTTCTTCTATTTCCTTGAATTCTTTTTTGGTTTTATTCTTTTTATAGTAAACATCCTCGGAAACAGATTTTTTATTAAAATTCTTTTCAAAATCTGAAGCTAAATCAGAATCATCAGACATATTATTTTTAACAATGAAATTTTCATGACTGGGTAAATTATTTGAAAAATCAAAACGATCAATCTCATTATCTAAACAAACATCTAAATTTAAGAGATTTGAAAAATTACTTTTTTCATTAAAATTATTGACTTGTTCTGAGTCGGTGGCTTCACTCAAAGACTTTTCACACGAAAAATACTCAGACTCAACATGTTYCGTTTTTATTGTAGAATTTTGTAAATCTTCAATTTTATTTAAAAATTCTTGTTTCTGTTTATTAAATGAAAGTCTTTCTTCTGTTAAAATCTTTTCCAATTGAACCAATTGTTTTTCTAAAATTAGAGTAGGAGTATAAAGCTTTGGTTCAACTGGTTTTGATTCAAGTTCTGCCTTTGAATAACTATGAAAATAATCTATTGAAACTGCAGAGTCTTGATTATTACAACTTTTATTTAGATTTGAATAGTCAAACGGAACCTGATTTTGTCTTTTCTTTGATGATTGTAATCTTCTCGTTGTTCGACCTCATCAGAAGATTTTGTAAATTTTACCGAAAACTCGGGACCGCAATCAAGATATTCAAATTTGTACAAGGTCGGGGGATAATGTAAAGCTTTTTCTAAATAAATTGGATTTTCATACCCCAGACCTTCCCGAGGGTTAAAGAATCTCGTTTCAGATGGTTTGTTTAGAAAAATAGTTTGATCAATTTGTCCTCTTTTGTATAAAATTTCTTCTTTAGCCTTCAGTTTTTTATTTAATTGAATTATTTGAWGTTCAAGCTTACTTATTTTAACAATTTGTTCTTCATTAACTAATTCTAATAATTTATAATGTTCCTTTAAATCAGATAATTCAGCTTTTAAGATATTGGATTTTTCATCAAATAATTTCGACTCAGATAACAAGCACTTAACCCAATCCAAGTTTCCAGCATTTTCATTATATAGTTTGATATATTTTTCTTTTTGCGTTTTTAATTGTTTTTCAAAGTTATTTGAACGCATTTTTTCTGATTTTAATTCTTCCTGGAAAGATTGGAGTTTGAGCATCATCTTTTGCATATGTTTAATGCATGATTGATCCAATACCTCTTCATTCATTTCTGCAGTCTGTTCTTCTTCTTCACCTGAAGAACAGTTATCCGATATAGCCATCAAGCACACATGTGCAACAACTTCAGTTTCTTCCTCTTCATCAGTCAGATTCAGCCAGTGTTCATCCTCAGCCATGAGTGCTTTCCTGGCATCTCTTTGTTTGGAAAGAACAAATTTATTCTTGTAGTAGTCGGTATCTCGATTTACCAGCTTCCTACAATTTACAACAAAGTGGCCTAGCTTACCACAGTTATAGCATTTAGTGTTCTCATCAGCTATACCTTTGCTAAACTTATTCTTCTCTTCCGACTTTTTCTCATACTTCTTCTCGAACCTCTTTTCTTCATATTTCTTCTTCTCGCCAAATTTGTCTTTGACTTCATATTTTGAACCTGACGAGAATCTTTGGTTGTTCGAGAGTGGCCGTTTTGGGAATTTCTTCTGGAATGCTTTAGTCAGCATTGCCATGGCCTGTCTGATTTCTGACATTTCAAAGTCTGAATCTATGTTGTTACTGTCTTTTTCTTTAGATTCACTTGACTGGCTAACTTCCTTGACTTCCTTTCCAGATCTGCTTTTTATTTTCTTCTCCTTTCTCTCAGACATAAGAGCCAAAGGATCAACATCTTCTTTCTCTTTCTTCTTCTTCGCATTTCGGATTTCCAAAACATCTTCCTCATTTTGTTTCAGAGTTTCATAGATCTCATGAATATCAATATCAGMTAACGATTTATTGAATCTGATATGATTAGCAAATGGTTTCCACTCTGATTGAAGATTGTTAAGAAATTTAACATTTATCTCTATTGTAGTTTTAGAAATTTCATTCTTTGTCAGCTCATTAAGCAGTCTGGCAAGCCTATCATAAACATCATCAAGACTTTCACCATCTTTAGCTTTGAACTCTTCATATGCTGATATACAGTTAGTAATTTTCAGCTGAGTTCCCACTTTCGAACCCATCATCATTTTTTCAATTTGAACCCACATGCTGTGACCTGATGAGTTATGACTGTCAATACTAGTGTAAATATCATTAGTCAGTGCTTGCATCATGTAAGACTTGCAAAGCACATCAACATGAGCTCTTTCTCTTTCTTGAGCTGAATATTGATACTTTTCTTTGATTACTGTTGAGCAGGTATGCCTTCCTCTAGATCAACAGGTATCTCTCGGTAGTACACAGCAGGACCTTCCAATAAAGATTGCATAATCAGATCTCCTTCTTTCATTCTCTCAATGAAATTCAGAAATCTGTCTCTCCACTGATTATAATCTCCGCGAAACAGCACTAGTGGCTTGGTATCAGTACCAATAGCCATTGCTTCTCTTGAACTCATATTATCAGTTCGTATGAAACAAGATCAAATGCAATTCAAAGTTTGAATTAAAAGATCATTTTACAAAAATATATCTGATAATCTTCAAACAAAAATATGTACTCATTCAACACTTAGAGAAATTAAGCAAACAAACTTATCCGGATTAGAAATCCGGTCAAGCTTATACGGATTAGAAGTCCGGACAACAAAGATGGAACTTTTCAACAAGTTATCCGGATTAGAAGTCCGGACAACAAAGAGATTTAAATCGCACARAATCACGTATCAMCACTTAATCAAWTTTAGACAATTAAGCAAAATTTATACGGATTAAGCAAAAATCAATACGGATAAAGCACAAAAATCAATTTGAATTAAAATTCTCAAATCGGATGTTTTCAACACTTAGTTAAAATTCCAAAATGAAAATCGGACATAAAAAGTCAACAAGTCAAGGTCAACTAAGTCAACAAGTCAAAGTACGAATAAGTCCTTTTAAAAACAAATCGATCAAAAGTCAAAGATTTAAATCGATCAAAAAGTCAAAATCTGTTTAAGTCAAAATCAATGTACGATCAATATACAAGGAATAAATCGCTCAATAGACTAATATGCACAAAGTACAAGTCTTACCAAGCGGATTTTCTTAATCGCTCAACTAATCGCACAAAACATAAACGACTTACCCATCAGATTGTGTAAATCGCCCAATAATCCGCACAAATTACAAACGACTTACCAGGCGGATTATATAAATCGATAAACCTAAATTGAACAATACTCGAAACACACAAATATTAAATCGAACAAGCTTTAAACGGATTAGACCCTAAATCGATCAAGTGTTAACCGGAAGAAAGTTAAACCAAAAACACAAATTTCACACTTTTTACCAAAAAAAATTTGGATCAAAACATGAAAAATTATGAGTTTGAATAACATTCAACAGAATACGAAAACTCAAATATCGATTAACAATCAAAAAATCAAATTTGAATCTAGCGAATCAAAAATTTCCGATTAACAATAAAAAATCAACCAAAATAAGATCAAATTCAGATTCTGGATGAAGAACACTATGAACGGATGATGAACATCAAAACCCAGATCGATCAATCCACTAAAATTAGTGCAAAATTGTGCAAATTCGTTTAATCCTCTAATCAAAACTGCTGCAGTCTGCTCTGATACCAATTGTGAAGTCCAAATTTCATACAAATGTGATATCAATCTTCATGAACACGATGAATGTAATAATAGAAAGAATAGATCACGAAATGTAATTTTCTTGAATGAGAGAGAGAATTACAGTTCTAAATCTGATTACAATTTGCTAATGACTTGATAATGACAATTACAAAGGAAAATACTATTTATACTAAGGAAGTAATAAAACAACACTATTACAAAAACATGTAAGAAATGGAGAAACTTGAATACAACAATAATACTCATTCTCAAGCCGAACAAGGCCGAACACCAAAAACCTTCCAGACTGCTTCAACAACCTGAGATTCCCCAATGGAAGTGGGAACAAATATCAATGGACTTCATAACTAAGTTACCCAGGACTGTAAAGGGGCATGATGCCATTTGGGTAATTGTAGATCGACTAACAAAATATGCTCATTTCTTACCAATTCGAGAAGATTATAAGATGGAAAAGTTGGCTCAATTTTATATAAATGAAGTTATAACCAGACATGGAGTACCTCATTCCATTCTCTCTGATAGAGACAGTCGATTTACGTCAAGATTTTGGCAGTCACTTTAACAAGGGTTGGGTACACAACTAGATCTAAGTACATCGTACCACCCCCAAACTGATGGGCAGACATAAAGAACAATCCAAACACTGGAAGACATGTTGCGTGCATGCGTTTTAGATTTTGGTGGAAGCTGGGATATGCATCTTTCGTTAGTTGAATTTGCGTATAATAACAGTTACCATGCCAGTATCTAGTGTGCGCCCTATGAAGCTTTATATGGACGTAAGTGCAGATCCCCACTCTTTTGGTTAGAAATCGGCGATCGACAAATAACCAGACCAAATGTTGTCCAAGAAACCAATGATAAGATTGTAATAATCAAGGATCGACTCAAGGCTGCAAGAGATCGTCAGAAAAGCTATGCCGATAATCGGAGGAGACCATTAGAGTTCCAAAAAGGGGATAAAGTATTTTTAAAAGTCTCACCATGGAAAGAAATAATGCGCTTTGGAAAAAGAGGCAAATTGGGTCCCCGATATATTGGTTCCTTTGAAATAACTGAGAGGATTGGGCCAGTGGCGTACAAGTTAAATTTACCACAAGAATTAAGCGCTATTCACGATATATTTCATGTATCAAACCTCAAAAGGTGCTTAACAGACGAAACACTGGGTATGCCATTGGAAGACGTGCAAATTAACGATCACCTGCACTTCGTTGAAAACCCCATAGAAATCATGGATAGAAAAACTAAGCAGTTGAGGCGTAGCAAGATCCCAACTGTAAAAGTTCATTGGACTTCAAAGCAGGGAACGAGTCCAAAGTTAAGGACTGACGAACGAAATTTCGGGACGAAATTTTTCTGACATGGGGAGACTGTGGCATCCGTCATTTTTGGGCGTCAGGTTAGCACCTTATAGGATTTTTAAAATTAAGAATTATATTAGGATCTAGTCATGTTGATTAGAATTCATCTAACTTAGTTCCCAAAATATAGTTCAGCAAATCCTATTTCGATAGGTAACTAATAAAGTTAACTTATGTAATGCCCAATTCATTAAAATTCTCCGAACAAAACAAAGTTGATATTATAAAAGTCCAAATTAAATTATAAAAAGTTTTATTTGAAATTCCAAACATTTTTACAAAAATTTGGAATTTTGACCTAATACTAATATTTTATCAGTATTTGGCAATTATATTTATGTTTTACTTTAAATGGGCTTTATTTTAATAAAAATAAAAATAAACAAGTATGGACTTGGGCTCTAATAAGGCCAGCCCATTTCCTTTATTTAAACCCACATATAAATACTCCATATTCTTTGAAAACTCCCATTTTTTCATCTTCATTTTGCATAAACCTTTCCTCTCACTAACCTCTCTCTCTAAACCATACCCCTCCAGCCAATTTTGTAACAACCCACATATTCTAAATATCGATAATCCACATATAGATACTCATAACACATAATGTAATATCATTTACAAAACATGTGTTAAATAAAAACTCTCTTAAATACATTTATGAGCAACTAAATGTTAGTTATTCTAAACTTTTCTCTTGCCTTTATCTTGCGAGGTATGATGACCTACAAAACAGGTTAGTCCAACAACGAAGCATTAGACCTAAAAGGTCTAGTGAGTGTATAAATCTCAAACAAATAACACACTTTCCAAACTATCAGTTCAGAATCAAACATCTTCAGATACATATACTTATTTATTTCTCTCGTGGTTACACCGTCATTACATCTCTCTCGCGGTTACATCGCCATTTCATCTCTCCCACGGTTACACCACCATTACATCTCTCTCGCGGTTACACCGTCATTACATCTCTCTCGCGGTTACACCGCCATTACATCTCTCTCGCGGTTACACCGTCATTACATCTCTCTCGCGGTTACACCGCCATTTCATCTCTCTCGCGATAACACCGTCATTTCATCTCTCTCGCGGTTACACCGCCATTTCATCTCTCTCGCGGTTACACCGCCATTACATCTCTCTCCTTAAATATATAATTTAAAATTCCAACACATTATCCGGATTTGAAGTCCGGTCAACCTTGTCCGGATGTGTAGTCCGGACAAACACTTAGAATATCAAGAAGGTTACATCGACCATGGCTTGAGCGGTTTAGCTTTAAATAGGTTAACACATGAGCGATTTAAAAAGAATTCGGCTGTCCCTTGAGCGGTTTAAAAAAAACATATCCGTTCAACACTTGAGCGATTTAGTAGATATCCGGTCATAACTAGTCCGGTTTAAGTGGAGTCCGCATGATACATATGATGTTCATATTTAAGACAATTCAAAATAGAAATGAATTGCATGAAAATCTTTAATACTCAAGCATAAAACACTCACCTTATAATATACTGATCGAATTCAAGTCTGCGATTCTCCTTCAGTCTTCACTCTCAATTGATTATGTTCTCCAGAAAAGCTAGCAACTAACTTTTTCCTTTCATATGCACTTGCTATAAATAGCAAGTGCATAAGCCGCCTCTTATCACAAATCCACACTCACATACACAATTATATAAAATATTCTTATAAACATAAAATTTTAAGTTATTAAATCCTATTTAATAACCCGAATATTACAACATTCCTTCCTTAAAAGAATTCTGTCTCAGAATTCCATTTAAGCAAAAAGGTAGGGATATTTCATTCGCATTTCAGATTCCGATTCCCAATTGGCGTCTGGTCCCTTGTGATAACGCCACTGAACCTTTACTAATCCAACCTCTTGTTTCGCAACTTCTTTAATTCGTAGTCAGTAATCTGTTTAGGGTTTCTTCAAAACATAACTTTTCATCTACCGTAATTTCAGGTAATGGTACTGCCACATCTGAACTTATTAGACATTTCCTCAAATTCGACACATGAAACGTGTTATGAATCCCACTTAATTCCAAAGGAAGTTCTAATTTGTAAGCCACTTCTCCGACCCTTCCAATAATAGGGAATGGTCCAACATATCTTGGACTTAATTTTTCTCTTTCTCCAAAACGTACCCTTCGTTTCCAAGGTGATACTTTTAACATCAGTCTATCACCTTCTTGGAATTGAATCGGCTTTCGACGTTTATCTGCATAACTTCTTTGTCTATCATGTGCTGCTTTCACTCGTTCTCGTACTATTCCAATTTTATCTGCAGTTTGCTGAACTAACTCAGGCCCAATTAACTATTTTCACCTATTTCATTCCAGCACAATGGAGTTCGACATTTTCGCCCATACAGAACTTCAAAAGGTGCTGCCTGAATACTTGAATGGTAGCTATTGTTGTATGCAAATTCCACCAGAGCCAAATGACTATCCCATGATCCTCCAAAATCAATTRYAYATGCTCTAAGCATATCTTCTAAAGTTTGGATAGTTCATTCACTCTGTCCATCAGTCTGAGGGTGATAGGTTGTACTTAGCTTAATTTGTGAACCCATTTCTCTTTGGAAGCTATTCCAAAACATAGAAGTGAACCGACTATCTCTATCAGAAACAATTGATAGAGGAACACCATGTCGAGTTACTACCTCATCAATGTATAATTTTGCCAATCTGTTGGACCTGTAAATTCAGCTTTGATATTGATCTATTACTCTGAATAAACTTTAGGACGATTAAAGTGCAGCGGAAACAATATTAAGAACAAAACAGAGTAAAATAAACCAAGAACACACAGTTAAGATGAGGAATAAGATGAACACAAGAGAATAGCTTCAAAGGTTTTTCAATTCATTCAATTGAAAATAAGACGAATACAATTCGGAAGCACACTGAATACAAAGGCCTTAGCCGCTATTTATACTAGTTCTTAACGACCTTACTGACATGATCTAGACGTGTGAAATCATCTAAGCCGTCTAAATAAAGTCTATTAAAGACCTAGTCACGTGAGAAGCACATGCAGCTAACAACCTTTGAAAAACCGTTCGGAGAGGATCTTCACAGAAGACGTGTTCACAGACCCTCTGTGAGCCATCTCAGAGGCTCTGTTGTAATAGACTTGCTTGTTTTTATTGACATAGGACCATTTTCCAGAACCTCTGTGAGAGACATCAGAGGTTCTGTCACACTTTACTTGCTCGAATACCAGGCTTCTGTTGTCAGTACTCTGTTGTCCTCTGCGGAAGAGAAGCTTCTGTCAAGACTTGCAGAATACTTTTCTATACTTTTACAAGAGATGAATAACAGAGCTAACAATCTCCCCTAAGTATGAAAAAGTAAATTTAGACAAATGGGTGCAAGAAATGACTAATTGAAAGAATTACAAGAGAAGATTAAACTCATCCTCTGAAAAGAATTACATAAATGAACGAATTGAAAATTTTGTTGCTCAGGCCTACACTATTACAAGAATTAGTCCACAGCAGAGTATGGATAGTCATCTACGGCAAATTGCAGATCTGACTTGATGGTTCTGTAGACTTTGAATATCCATTCTCTGAAGGAGACTTGAACTTTGATCGTTTCCAGAAGGTGGTTCACTTCATCCGCCCTTAAATGCCCTCTCTGCACCTCTGTCACCACTAGGTTGAACACCCACTCAAGAGACTTTGTCGAATATTTGTGCGTCTCTTTGGGATAGAAGAACCTTAGAATTTCATCCTTGTCCAGGAATACAAACCCAAAGATGGGATTGTGGACAATGGTGTTGGGATGAAATCTAAGCAGCCAACTTGGTTTGTTCTGTTGAGGAGAAATTTTTAGCTCTGGCTGGGCCAACCTCATCGCGATATCGAAATCTTTTTGGCTGTAGAACTTGACTTGAGCGCGCATAACCTCAATCAACCTTCTGAGAGAAACCGAATATGTTGACCTCCTCTCCATGTATTTGTTCAGTATCTTGTGAAGGAATATTAGGTCAAATACACAGAGGTTGTGGAGGTCATCATCTGTGAAAGTATATAGGTTACCGTCATCCCTTTTTACCACATATTGAGCATATAGCACGGTCTTCTTGAGCATCGTCCGTGGAGAAATTGTTTCGAGTGAAGTAATTACATGCCCTGAAAAGACCTGCTCTGGTGGCCTTGTGAGTTTTGAGAAGTGGAACTTTGCAATGGCAGAGGGCATACCTGTAAGCTCTGGGTCATAAGGAGGCTCTGTGTCCACAACTGAGTAACACCACCGCAGAATCTCCTCAACAGTGGTTACGGGCTTTGTGCGCACTTTCTGCGTAGGAATCTTGCTCACAGATTCAAGGATCTCAGAAACCCTCCCTACTGTGGCAGATTCTGGTATTCTGGTTTCTTCTTCTAGTATCGGCCTCTGGGTGGACCCCTCTTGTAGGATTGGCTTGACAGTTCCTACCAGTGCCTCAAACGTACCCGTGGACGTTTCCTCTACAATATTTGCCATTTTAGAGGAAGAGCCTTCTCCAGCTCTAGGGATGGGGGATCTTCCCTTTCTTGCTTGTGCCTCTGCCAAAGACACCTTTAAAGCTCGAATGAGATCGGGGTCATCATACTCTTCTTCATTTATCTCCTCTGGCGTGTCAAAGTTCGACCCCTTCTGTGGCGACTCCTCTACTGCTTTACCCTTGCCTTTCCCCTTAGGCTCTGGAGATTTGTCTTTTGAGAATAGGGTAGCAACAGAGTCCACTATTTTTAGTGATCTGGCAGATGTTGTCTTCTTTGGTTCCTCTTTCTTCTTCTCCCTCTCATGACGATCATGGTCATCACCTCCTTGATCATCATGGATTTTAGTGGCCTCTGCCATGCAAGTAGTAAGGGGAGCCTTCTTCAATCGCTTTAAAACTTTGGAAGCCGCCCTCTCCATCTTTTGAATGACCTCCTCAACAATCACAGAGGCAGTGTTGATATCCATCTATGTGGCCCATTTCATCTTCGAGATGCAGCGATAGATCTCATTTATGAAGTTATCACATTCTTTAACGAGTTTCTTCATGCAGTCTCTTATAGCTTCGTTGCTTGCTCGAGCTTCCTTGAGGAGTTGGTCGGTGTATTTCTGCATGGTCTCTCGAAGGGCTTCAACCATTACGTCTAGCTCTCTGCGAGTGGCTAGATGGTTAATGCTAGCCCTGGAGGATTTAGAGTCAATGCCATAGGTGACCGTAGAGGAAAACATCCCTTTGATCTCGTCCTTGAAGGCAGAATAATCCGTGTAGCCGGCGGAAACAAAGTCTGCTGCAAATTGGGTGGCAACCTCTGTTAGTTCTTTCTTGAGCTTTTGGATTGAAGAAGGGTTGAGAGACAGGGCGCTGAATGCTTCTCCTAGATCATCTTTGTTGAGGACAGAGCTCTGAAGGGCTGAAACTGTCGCCTTGAGCTCAAAAGTTGTGGAAGTCAACTCCTTCAGAGCCTCTGTTAACGGTGCAAGAGCCTCTATCGCCGGTTGTGAGGAGAACAAGCTTTTCAACTCATCCATCCTCTTGAATACCTCTGTGGCGAAGGTTTGTAACTCCTCCTTCGTCACATAAGTACTCTGGGAACCTAGATCAGCAACACATGGTGACCTAGTAGCCTCAGAGTGTAAGACGCCCTCAGTGACTGGTTTTTCGATGTCAGCTCAGGGACTTCCACTGGATCCTCGAACATCTCCAATTGGAAAGCCTACTAGTGTTCTGTCGATATCCTGCCTCGTAGGTTTAGAGCCTAACTCGACAGAGGGATCGAGTGTGGACTTTGGGCGTTCTAGACTCGCAGTCTCTGTGAACCTCTCGTATGCCTCTGAAGCATAACTTGGTTGTTCACTCAAGTGTGGAGGGGCAACAAATGCCTCTCTCGGTTGTGACGAGTCCTTGGGTGAATGGACTCTTATTGTAAAACCAGCATCCTTTTGAGAGGATGTTGGAGTTGATCGTGGTTCCTGGGCTGTGCATTCAACAGAGGACGAAAGAACGTCCTCTGCGAGGTTTGTTGGTTTAGGGCTCAGCGTGTGCACGCCTTGTTCAATAGGGGTTCCCTCTAGAACAGGGTCCCTAGAAATGTGGGTAGCACTAGGAGGGGGGCTAGGATGTGTGCCTTCGGCATATTTTACTCCCTCTTCTATCTCCAACTCTTCTTATTCGTCGTCTATTACGACTTCTGTCCCCAAATCCGCTACCTCTGTGGGCGCTTTAAATTCTTGTTGGATGTGGAAGATGACATCGTGTATCTGCTCTGTTGGGGACTCTTCGTGAACAACTTTGCGCAACCTTCTGTGCTTTGGAGCAGCCTCTGCTGGGCTTTCTTGGGGTACAACCTCTGTGACCTCAACCTCTGCGGGTTGGGCCCTCTTTGATTTCTTCTTCTTTGGATTTTGCAGAGGACTGCTTGGACCCTCTTCTTCTGCGGTTCTCTTCTTCCCTTTCTTTTTCTCAGAAGAGTCAACACCCTTCTGAGTCTTCTTTGTCTTCTTTGGTGGGGGACTTGCTACTCTCGTTCTGTCCTCACTCACCTCTCTAGCCTCTGTTGGCTCCTCCATTCTTCCCTCAACCCTCATCTTTTGCACTCTCTTTCCTAAGCGGATACCTATGCGTGGAGGGGTTTCAGGGACCGGCTCTGGCCTCCTGTATCCACGTCTGTATGCTTTCCTATCTCCGTGGCTAAGGTATTTGAGCATGGCTTTTGATAGAGGTCTGGAGCTTCTGTACCCTAGCTCATGCTCTGTGGGGTGAAACTCTTTCATTGGATACAAACGCGCATTAGGTTCTGCAGAGGGCAGCTTCTCTGCTATCATTTCACCAAAGACCAGACCAAAGAACCTCTGTAGGATAAGGTTTGGATGATTAAGATCCTCTTTGGCCTTCTTCTGTGCCTTCACTTTAGACTTCTCACCCCTCTGAGTAGCGCACTTCTTCTTGATTAATCCCACCATGTCTTCGAATATGAGTTGTGCGTAATCAAGGGGCAGATTAAAATAGATTCCATATACAATGGAAAGCATGGCGTGTGAGGCTTGGTCATGCCTGCCGACCTTCCCTGTTAGACAACAGTTGATTATGGAAAACAGAGTATTCCAAATTAGGGGAAGGCCTTTCCGTTTGAATTCAGTCGTTTTAGCAATTTTTGTCTTGGCAGAGTAAGAGTGAAATTTAAGAAATTGGATCAATTCGGCGTTTGTTGGTGATGGGGCAAACGTATCCAAATTAAGAGTTTCCAAGGAGGGTAGACGGAGGGCTGTTCGCAGGGTATTTACATTTAGCTCCATTGGGACAAGCGATTTCACAGTCGGATGAGAAGCATAACCTACGGTGCTTAAACCAGAATTGTCGAGAGTAGTAATATAAGAACTGAGTAAAATTTGGGTAAGATATGTTTCAGGGGTAGGTTTAGTGCCTGAGAGAGCATAGTATAA
>NW_020202588.1:0-21197 GCF_001531365.2 Cynara cardunculus var. scolymus
AAATGCAGATTAATACCAAGAACAGAATTAACCAAATAAGAATTTGATTCCTGCTCTGATACCAATTGTTAGGACCTGTAAACTCAGTTTTGATATTAACCAAATACTCTGGATGATCTTTAAGAACAATAACAGTGCAGCGGAAATAGTATATGAACAAACAGAGTAAGAAATTAATCAAGAACACACAAATGATGAATATGAAGAACACGAGAGAATAGCTTCAAATGATTTTCAATTGATTGAAAATATTGACAATTACAATACGGGAAGCACACTGAATTACAAAGGCCTAAGCTGCTATTTATACTAGTTCCTAACGACCTTTCTGACATGATCTAGACAAGTGAAATCAACCAAGCCGTCCAAATAAAGTCGATTCCAAACATAGTCACGTAAGAAGCACGTGCAGCTAACTAACCTAAGTAAAAACAGTAAGAAGAGGTTCTCCACAGAAGATGAACCGCAGACCCTCTGTGATCCATCCCAGAGGCTTTGTTGCATATGACTTGTAAGCTCTTGATAACAGAGGACCATTTTCCAGAACCTCTGTGAGAGACAACAGAGGTTCTGTCAATCTTGACTTGTACGAATGATCATCTTCTGTTGTTGGTCCTCTGTGGTCTTCTGTGGAATGAACCCTTCTGTCAACACTCGCGGTAATACTTTTTCATACTTTTACATTAAATGAAATATGAGAGCTAACACCAATGGTCATGTGTTGGTCCCGTTAGGGTCTACAAGATGTGTACAACAGTTTGTAGAAGGGGGGGGGGGATGAATACAAATACATAAAACTTATCAAATTTAAAATATATATTGATAAAGAAGGATCAATACATATTTTACAAGATTGTTTGTGGAAAAATAAGATAAATAAAACCTATCTAAACAATCTAAAGTTACACACTAATTCTCAGCAAATAAAGAAAATATTTGCAGACCCGTTCTTGACATTTTATAGGCCCTGGGCGAATGTAATAGTAGGGCCCACTACAAGAAACAAGGCAACGACTTTTGTCGTCACAAAAAGTTCATTTATCGTCAGAAAGAGTATATAACAACGACATGCTATAACTGGTGGTGGAAACATGTCATCCCTAAAAAGTGCATCCTCAAAGTTCACTTTTCTTGTAGTGACCCTCGATAATTACGAAAAAAAATCAATAATTTTTTTCATTAGTATAAAATTGAGTACAAGAAATGCTAATAATTTAGTAAGGAAAGAAATCTTAATAACAAGAAATATGTGTTATTTTGATATAAAAAGTGAATTCGTGTGAATGGAGCAATCATGAAGGTCAATGAGAGATCAATAATAAAGAAGATTATCAAAGTTTTCTATACAAGCAAACAAATGAGGATCAATAAAAATATGAAAGAAAAGATGGTCTATTGAGATCCAATAAGAATAAATAATGAATTAGACATATAATATGCAATCTCAACAAATGATTATTTGAGCACTTAAATAGAATCTTGTGGTGTGGTGGAATCCCAATGAAAGATACATAAGTCAAACAATTGATGAAAATATCTAAATTCCATTTTCTCTCTTTTTTGTTGAACTACAATAAGATGTTAAGATTAAAAGTTTACGAAACATGACATATATAAGAGACATTACTAAATACATCTACTAGAAAAAATTTATTGATTAATCACAAAACCATGAAACACGTCATAAATTATAAGAAAAAATTTATTAATTAATCATAAAACCATGAAACACGTCATAAAATATTTTATCTTGAAGCAAAAATAGATAACAATAGTCAACAAAAACAATTAGAACAAGATAACCATATAGCAATACTCAATAGAAGCAGAAATTGATAAAATATCCAACAAAATACATAGCAATAACAAGCACATGAGTTGAAGCACAAAAACAATCAAGCATATAGAGATAGCAATAGCCAATATTATTGGACCTTGTTGGAGATAAAAAAATTAGAGAGGCAATAAACAATAGCATATAATGAATGACCAATTAATTTTTTTTTATTTTCTTCTCCAATGTAATTAGTTGATATATTTTTGTGCCCTTATTATCTACTAAATTCTTTTTGCCTCTTATTGTATGCTACAATTTTTGGGTTTCTTTAATTTATTAAAAAATTTAGACTACTGTTGTATTTTAAGGAAAAAATTTAGGCCCCTTGATATTTTTGGGCCCTGGACGTGCGCCCGTGTTGCCCTCCCTTAGGGACGGCCATTTGTTGTTAAAGACTTAGAAGAAAGTAAGTTCTATCTGGGAAAGAATTATTTAGAATACAACAAAGAGATTCTAACTTGCTCTTGAAGATGAGTGTATTTGTTCTTAGATGTGTGTTCTTTTACTTAGACGTAAGTAAGTTTTTAGAGGAGTGGGAGAGAGTTTATCTCTGCATGGAGATAGAGCATATCTATTTATACCCATTGCATTAAATGCACATTTAATGCAACGTAGTAGGGTTAAAACGCGTGTCAAGCCTTAAGAGGAAGGCTTGTCCTTTGCTACAGTGAAGAGTACAGAAGCCTATTCATGACAAAACATCATTTCACAAAGTTGGTGGTTAATAGAGTCAACTAATCGGCTTCGTACTTTACTAACTTTAGAAAGGGTATGGGTTTGTCCTTTGTGTGCAAAAGGACAAAGACAAAAACAATCGTTCTTAACAAGCTTCTTTTGATCGCTGAATACTGGAATAACCTGAAGGTCTTTTCAGCATTCGCTGAGGCTTGGGCAGTCTTCACACATAGACAAGGTTGTAATCACTGAATACCGCTTCAGATCACGTACTCGCCAGCCTCTAATCTTCAGTTTCAATCTTCGACTTTTGCTTAAGGTTCTTTGGTGTGAGTTTTGTCTTCTTGAAGTATCGTTGTCACCGATTTGATTTACATTACAAGTTCTTCAGCAAATCACTGAACAGACTCAGTGATGATTGCTGCAACTGAATAAACAGAAACAAAAATACTTCGTATAAGGTAAAAGGGATTATCATCAAATCAATGAGAGAGAGGATCAACAATCTCCCCCTATTTGATGATAACAAGACAACATAAAGAAAGATGTATTATCAAATAACAGTAAGAAAAAGTAACATATAAAGTACATGTCCTTTTAACTATTTTGGGATGTTTTTCAGTGAGTCAGTATTTACTTGGAGAATTTTCTTAAGTTGTATTTAAAAAAAGTTATAAGAATGAAAACTGAAACTGAAAGCTTATTCACTGACTTAGAGATTGTCGGTGATCATGAAAAGTAACACTGGAACTCATAGACTTGTGTCCCTATTACTTTTTTCAGGGATCTTTTTCAGTGATGCACAAAAACACTTACATTATTTTCAAAGGAAATATTACAAGATGTTCAGTACATGTCTAAAACTTACAGAACGTAAGATTAATCACTGAAAGTAGACATAGTACGTAGATTACAATACGTGGATAATATTACAAAGAAAAAAATAACTAGTATAAGTTGTTTAGATTAATGTAGCCAGGTACATCTTCTCCAAGCTTCTTTCGACATAGAAATTCTCTTTGTATCCTTCAGTCCACAACTTTTCCTTGCAAGTTATCATCTATCTAGAACATGAGATAGACCAGATGTTCCATCGGATATAGATGTAACCCAAACATTCTCTGAAATCTTACTTCACCTTCATAGTCAAGGAATATAACTCCTAACTCAGGTTTGAAATGCACAGAGCTGGGTGTATAAGGACCCTTCTCTAGCAAATCGAGATTCAGCATAGAGATGTCTATACTCTCGTGTTCCTTCAGGACCTCATCTAAGAAGAACTTGTTTCATGTTCGTTCCTTAGGGATGGTCCATCATTAGGATTGGAGGGTCTTTTCTTCCTTCCTTCTTTCTTCAGAGATGGCCTGTCAGGGACTGCAACATACCTGGACATCCTTTCGATGAGATCGTTGATGATGTCTTCAATAATCGTCTTATGTCTGGACTTGGGTCGTTGAATGGATTCTATGATCTCCAGTCATTCGTTGTATCCATATTGGCCAAGGTAGGAAGGGTACTCGGTTACGACATCGAGATTGTTCCTGGTTATGAGCATTGAGAGAAGAGTTCCACCGTCTTTGGATCATCCAATGATGTTGACGCTCTTGATCGGGTGAGGACTGATTCTCTTTTTCAGCTTTGCTTCGCTCCAGCGCTTGTCCCGCTCAGCCAGCTTCAGATTTTTCTTGTGCTCAGCCTTTGCAAGAGAGAGTAGCTTAGCTTAGGCTTGGACCACGTTCACTTTCTTTTTGGACTTTCTCTTTGGAAGAAATTTTTCAGCTAGTGACTTGGCTAGCTTTAGGCTGTCCTCAGTCTGCTTCTTCTTCAACTCTAGCACTTCTTCAGCTCTTATTGCCTCGAGTCTTTCAGCTTCAGAAAGGAAGTCGAACTCACCACCACTAGAGGTACAAAGAGGGATTTTTACTCTAGTTTGGTTGACTGTTTCCTTAAGCTGAGTCATTTGCTGGTCAGTAGGAGAACTGGAGATAGGGTTCTCAAGGACCCATTCCAGTCGACCGTAGGTTGTAGAAGGAATTTGAAGTTGATACAACGAAATAACAACTACCTAAGAGGTAGAGTCTTCAAATAAGGGTTGAGGGTTTTGAAATAATACCTTCAAGTTCCCTTCTTCAGCGACACCTTTGCCTTTTGACTTAGGGTCCTGGTTCTTTGAAGGAGCAGACTATTCTTCCCTTTGCTCCCCCTGGGTTGCAGAATCCCTGAGGATGACTCCTTTGGTAGCGGTTGCTGGACGCTGATACTGAATGGTGAAGTCATCTTCATCATCGTTGTTGTCATCGCCATCAAGGTCACTGCCGGAGTTTGCAAGATCAGGTTCATCACCTTCATCGTCTTGTTCTTCATCAACTTCTTTTTCCACATCACCAGCAACAGGTGCAGAGGTGATGGGAAGGTCATCAACTTCCTCAGCTGTAGTAGTTTCACTGGAGGTTGGGATTACACAGGCAAACTTAGCTTCAGCTTCAGCTCTAGGAGCTTCAGCTTCAGCGTCATTGATTGCTGGAGCAGCAGATGGTCCAACAATGTTGGACCTTATCTCCCCCTCTCTGGCTAAGACTTGATAGTATAGGCCAGAGATTTCATCCATGTGTTGATGCTGGAGAACCATCATCTCCTCTAGCCATGACAAGGCATTGTCTAGGTTGGTCGTCGCTTCGCACGTCTCATGGAGCTGAGCACGGTCATCAGCGGTAAAGGATGGAAGGATCACTGGTGCTAGTTGGCAGACAACATCCAAGACCTGTTGGAGAAGCTCTGTCTACTGGAGAGACTGAGCCTGAGCTTCATCAGCCCTGCTGGAGAGAACAACGATGGCTTCAGCATTGGCTCGAACAGCCTCATAAAGAGTCGAGAGCTGACTCCTAACTTCTTGAACGTCAACTTTGACAACCTAGCTCTTGAAATCCAGATATCTCTCTGTAATTTTTCTTTTCAATTACAATTCAATCAGATCACTAATATCTTATCAATTTGGTATCAGATCCTAAAATTTTGGTAGCCATGGCACCCAAAAATCAGTGATAAAAGATCGATTCCTTGGAAAAAATTGTTCAAGCAATGGAAAGGAAATTGGAATCGGTGGACTTTGGTCTACAATCGGTGAAGAACAACATCCAAATTATTTGCAATCAGGACGTCGTGAACCGCTAAAAAAATAGAAGGGCTTGATCGGCGAATCCAAATGGTAATAGAAAAGTTAGAATCCCTGAGTCGGATGTTGAGCCCAATAAGCCCAATATATTCAACTATGATTGATCAGGCGATTGTCTCTGGATCGAATAGGAAAAATTATAGGGACCATGGTTCTCCACATCAATTTATGTCTCAAATGATGGAAGTGGTGGTTAAAGAAACTCGGCCAATGGGATGCACGTTGATAAATGGAGGCTTAGGAAATTGAATTGTCGATGTTCAACAGAAATGACCCTGATGGATGGATTTCAAGGATGAGAGGTATTTTCCACTCCAACGATTTGAGGAGGCTGAGAAGGTGGAAACAGTCGGGATATGTATGGATAGGCATGAAATGGGCCTCGAGCCATTGGGGAACTTGATCCACCCACTCAGTCGAGGACGGGGATGCCTGCCTAAACCTAGGTGGGGACAGAGACAGGTATCGTACTCCCCCTCACTGTACCCATTATATATATTATTTATTTCAACTAAATAGGTAATTCATAATTTCTTATTTCCTAACTAGGTTTAGAATCTAAAATTGTTATTTTTTTGGATGTTAGTATGTAATATTTTGGATGTCAAGTCAAAATGCAACTACTCGATGTGTTTTCGGAAATACTCGATAGGTTTTGGTACGTGTGAGATTAACTCTTTTTTATTAAATTGAATTTATTTTGGTTTTAGCTTATTAATTCTTTTTTGATTTTAAGTTTATTGAAAATTTGTGAAATTTAAACATGTGTGATGTCTCACGTATTTGATTAAAATAACTTATATAAATGGGAAAAGATCCCCGTTTCCCCATTCGGGATCCCCATTCCCATTGGGAACAGGGAAGATTGTTCAAGGTAATGGTCTATGTAAGAATATAGAATTGTTTTTACAAGAAGTTAAAGAGCAAACTGAATTCTTACCGCTGGAGTTGGGAAGTACGGACGTAATCCTTGGAATGAAGTGGCTCGAGACCCTTGGGGAAATGAAGGTTAACTAGAAAACTCGTAGTATGGAATTCTGGGTGGGCAGGAGAAGATTAACCGTACATGGGGAACCTTATTTGAACAAATCGGCAATTGCCATTCGTTCTTGGTTAAGCATTAGAATGGGGGAGAAGAATTAATGTTATTAGATCTGTACTATATTCAAGAAGGGAAGCAAGAAGATATGAGTGAATCAATTGGGTAGTGGGAGGATATATTGGCAATCTTCACTGATGTCTTCTAAACGTTACACAGGTCATCCCCAGAACAAAAACAAGATCATGATGGTCCATTACAACTAAACACTGCCCTTGTATGTGTAAGGTCGTATCGGTATTCCTACGGACAGAAAAACGAAATTGAAGGATTGGTCAAAGAAATGTTGGCTACTCAAATCATTTGGTGAGTTTGTCCATATGCAAGCATCGTATTGTTGTTTAGGAAAAATATGGAAGTTGGAGGTGTTACGTTGACTATTGTGCCCTCAATCATGTCAGGGTGGCCAACAAGTTTCCTAATAGAGTTGATGAGTTAATCAATGAGTTTTTTCGAAATTGGACCTCAAGTCCTATTACATAGTAGTTTCCTTCATTTCACTCAAGGTGACTCATTGGGGGGAAGTATTCATAAGCCACTAATAGTAAATGTATATTCTAGAAGGGAAGAGAGAGAAAATGGTAAAGGGTGCATGTGTTGGTCGTTAATGGAGAAGGAGTAAGTGGGTCTTTTCCTTAATTCTGAGGCAGAATTAGTATAAAACAAGTTGTTAGGGGGAGGCAGGTACGCCAAATTTTAGTGAGTATTTTCTCAATTGAGAGAGAACCTCGCTCTCAAAATCCAAATATTTCTCTTTAGTTTTCCGTTTCAATTACAATTCAATACAAATCGATGGTTGCTTATCACAATGATATCAATGTAAATAAAGATTTATGAGTTGCATTTTTAAATTACAAATTTTCCTTATGGATTGATACCTCTTATTATTTTTTACTTGTTAAAAAAGATAGTACAAATGACTCTATATACTTGCATGATCTTGATGATGACTTTTGTGCACATGCAAACATCTTGAGGTTCTAAGTCCTGTTAACTTCAAGTAACATGTCAAACTTTAGATATGAATGATTGTCATTATAGAGCATATTGTAACATCCCTAAAAACTGGAAATGAGCGACCAAAATAAAACCTTTGATAAAACCCCAAAATTATTACAAATTTCTCCCACAAAGGAATTCTTGCTTACGTACAAGGTGAAACAGGGTCAAAATCAACAAACTTTGAATCTAATTCCTTACGAGAACTAGATTAGAGCCAAATGTTACTAAGAGGCCGTTTACCCAATTGCTTATCCGGTAAGCGCTTATCTATAGGAATCAACACTATAATTTATTTTGATGAGCAAGATTTTAGTAAATCAAAACATATCGAATGCAACAATTTACTGGGTAAAAGCCGTCATTCTCACTTACCGGGTAAGACTCTCCATCATTTTCATGGCTCTTACCCGGTAAGATTCTTAGCCCTTCTCATGTTCACCCTATAAAAAAATTTATCCGGCAAACACTTACCAAGTAAGTGTT
This sequence comes from Cynara cardunculus var. scolymus, assembly GCF_001531365.2. Classification (NCBI taxonomy): domain Eukaryota; kingdom Viridiplantae; phylum Streptophyta; class Magnoliopsida; order Asterales; family Asteraceae; genus Cynara; species Cynara cardunculus. The sequence continues at coordinate 8,269 of NW_020202588.1, forward strand.
TAGTAAACGGCCCCTAAGAGTCACACCATAAGTTGTCATCTTTGAACAAAACAAAAAAACGTCCCAAGAAGCCAAGTCCTTCATCTGCCTCTACTAACACTCAATCACTACAAATGTCACTAATACCGTCCCATAAAGACATGATACACATGTCGATAAAAAAAAAAGTGTTAGGCTTAAAGCCTAGTGAATTTAATAATTTTATATCTCTTACACAAAACAGTAAAAACTGAAAGAATGATATAATAACAATTTTCCTCATTTGTGTTTTCATCGTAAAAGATATTTTTTTTTCAGAAGTGCCCAAACATGACAATTTAAGCAACAAAAAACATCTTGCGATGACGGGATGACCCTTTTTTCGGATGTGGCGGGAACATACAAGTAATGCCACAAATCGATGTTATTGAATTCCACCTCAAATTCATTGGCTTTACTGCATAGTCTTCTCAAGTGTCACCTCACTTCTACAATACCTTTAGTGCATACTTTTCTGAGTGTCACCTCAAGGAGGACAATACCTTTAGCGCATACCCCTTACCGGGTGTCACTTTAAAGATGTTGAACCTTAGTGTACACTCATTCTCTAGTTGAATGTAACCTGAGATTCTCATTCAACCTGTAGTGTATACTCACTAGCATTTAAATAGGAATCTCAAAACTTCCTATCTACAAAAATTAACATAAATCAACAAAAATGCATTTTCAACGATTTATGCAATACATGATTAGTTGACTATATCAATAAAAATCAACATAAGTCAAGAAAATGCATTTTCAAAGATTTATGCAATACATGATACCAATGCTTCACTAGGACATACGAATATCCAAAAGTTAGAAAAATCCCAACACAACATTTTACATGCTTTAAAATTCAACAAAGAATCACACCCCATGTAATTTGCATATTGAAATGTCAAATAATTTGAAGATCTAAATTTACCAAGCATTTATACAAATGAATGTGTAAAATGTCCAAAGGGGTCAAATAAACAGCCATTAGTTGTAGAATTCCCAATAACTTTGGTTTGTAGTCCAAAATCATCAAATAACCATGAACATGATTTATAACTTAAGATGTTAAATAAATCAAATAATATGCATTTCTCCAAACCTTTTTCAAAATACGTGACCCAATTTTCAAATAGGTTAAATAAACAATTCATTAGATATGTAGAACCTCATAAAAGTAAATGAAGACCAAAAGAACGACATTTTTTTACGTATACACTATTTTCTTAAGTAACTTGAAACCCACCTTGAAACCCACCTTACTAGGTTAAAGTTAAATATGAATTTGCAATCAATCTCTTGCTTCCATTGACAAGGATTTCACAATATTCAAAAGAAGCTCTTGATGCCAATCAAAGCTTGAGAAACCTTGAGACCTTCAGCCATAGATCTTCAATGAAGTTATCCAAATCTCCAATTTCAGCTTGTAAACCACCAGAAACAGCTTTTAGAAGCCCCAAAATTGCTCTAGGAAGGAGGATGAATAAGGACAAAGAAAATGGGTACACCTTGCTTTAAAATGGGGTTTTAACCTGTCCGAGGCTTCCTGCAACCTAGGTCACAAGTTAGGTCGCGAGTTAGGTCACATGTGTCCCTAAACTCGCCAGAACATATACTTACATGATCAATTACATGACTAAGGTTGCGTATAACCCATACAGTTCAACCCGTATAGTATTCTTATTCATAAAATCCAGGGTGTTAAACATATGCATTTTATGTATTAGTACTATACCCAAAACCCCAACACTAGGTGATTGAATCTTGGAGCAGGTTTCTGATTTTATTAATAAAGTATTTATACGATTATTATGTTTCATTTTGATATTATGTGTTGTATGATAAACATGATAACCCTAAAGTATCTTATTCTTAAAATGTCATTGGTCAATTTCTACTTTAGACTTGGGTTGACACAGTATGCTTGAGAACAGGAACTTATATGGTAGATATATAGTTCACATATAGGTATAAATTGTGAAATTGTATATTGGACTAACCCATCCTGAGAAACTTGCATGAGATGTGATGAGTTTTATATGTGTTCCTTATATGATCATTGTATTGTATATATGGTATAATGATTCTAGTCTTTTAATGAGCTTCTTTACGTCAAGCTCGAGCTTAATAATTCTCGGGATCAAGTCGATCTCGAATGCAAGATAATGCTTGTTTAGTTAAACAAGTCGAGCTTCATAAAGCCAATGCTCGACTCTGCTTGTTCCAAAACTCGATTAAAATCTTCAACTTGATCTATACAAGTATATATTTTTAGCGAGATATACATGTTCGTAAATCTTAAAATACAAGCAAAAAAATATGGTTAGAGTTAAGATTTGAAACCGGGAACTCAAATATTTATTAAAGGACTTTTACCACTATTCCAAGAGGTTTAGTTTATTTGACATTTACCCATATAAGTATATAACAAGCAAAAGGTACCTAGCATTAAAAGGAATCAAGTGACCTTTGATCTTCTCTAAGCATTGTGTTCTTCAAAGCACCAATGGGAAGTAAAGGGGGCAACTCAGATACGGTGGTTCTCCTCCACCTCTTAACTCCTTCACGAAGCCACCTCTCAAGTCTCAACTCAAATACGTTGTTTCTCCTCCTTCTCCCCCGGTTCGTCGGAAGAAATTTGCTTAGACGGATCGAGTGCATCTTGGTGATTATTGGGATTCTAGCTACAAATTTTGGGCTTTTACTAGAGTACTATCCCCATTGACGTCGATAAGTTAATTTGTTTTGTGTCTTTTTGTACCTTCTCGTTTAGGGTTTATATGTTCATATAGTAAAGATTTAGGTACCAGGTTATCTACAATCTTGTATGATTTGACTAAAAATGGAGTAAATTAAAGAAAATAAGAAGTAAAACCTGGAGATATCTATTTAATAAAAATTTGATAGAAAATGGAAGATGGGAAATTTTTTGGGTGAAAAGGTACTTGATAAAGATTTATTTTGTGTATTTGTGTGTTTTGTTTGGCAAATAAACAAGATCATTTTAAGTGAGTTTGTGACTAGTTGGTCTTGATCGTTTATTGATAAATGTGCCAACATGGAAATACAAATTTTTAGTAGAATTCTAACTAAACTATATGTTTACATATTACTTCGACTGAGAATCAGATTCCAATAATAGCTACATACAAGTGATTCTTATGATTGTGGTGATTCTAACATTCAAGTTGAGGAATATCTAAACTAAAACGTAGAGGAGGAGCATCAGTTTACTGAAAAAAAATAATAAAAGAAAATCAGAAGTATGGAAAGATATGATTGAAGTGGAGATAGATAAAGGAAGAAAAATATAATGCATACACTGTGAGGAACATTTTGTTGTCAGTTCTACGAGGACTACACAACACTTAAGGGATGCATAAACTTGCAGAGCGAAGAAAATTGTAATGAATAACCAACGATTGCTTATTTTCGGCCGCTATCTGATTCAAGTGAGTAAAAATCTTTTCTCCATATGCTTAGTAATGGTAGATATGATCTTGCTATTACTTGATAATTGATTGCTCATTGGGTTCTTATGCAAGAGCACCCTTTTACTATTTTCAAAGAAAAGGGTTTAAATTTAGTTTCAAAAAGTGTGGTACCTACATTTTGATAAAAATGGTAGGAATACTGTAAAGAAAGATTACATGACCGTTTAGGATATTGAGAAGAAAAAGTTAACGAATTTGTTAGAAGGCGTTCACAAAGTTAGTTTGATCGCAGATTTATGGAAGTTTAAGAAACCAATATATCGAGTTTTGAGCATGGTTATGATAATTAAATGCCATGAATCTGCATCAATTTTTATGTTTAAACCAGTTCTGAGCATGGCTTTATTATTTCAATGTCATATATGTGTGTGTAATACAATCTTGAACTTAGAGATTGAAGGTGTTCTATTAGTTTTTTAGTTATTGCCTACAAAATGACTGTAGTTACCTATAGAGAGAAACATTGGTGTAGAAGTCTTGTTTATTCTATTGAGTAGGACAACGAATTTATACACAAGACAGTCTTAAAATACAACCTATACTACAAACAAGAATATATAACTCCTATAAACTTAAAGTTAAAACAAATCAGAAAAGATACAAGAAGATACATCCTTAAAATCCAACATTATGCCAATATGTGACAAATATGAGAGGATATCCCAATACCCCCCCCCCCCCCCAAGTTGGAGCATGCAGATTAAGTACGCCCAACTTGGAATGGAGGAATTGAAATTGTTGTCTCTCCAATGGCTTGGTGAAAATGTCACCTAACTAAATCGTAATGGGAACAAAGGATGAAAGAATGGTGCCATCTTCGATAGTGTCACGAACAAAATGACAATATGCTTCAATGTGCTTTGTATGTTCATGGAAAACAAGATTTTGAGCAATATGTAAAGATGACTGGCTATCACAGTGAAGGACAATAGGATCAAGATGTTGAATGCTAAATCTTAGGGGAAGACCCTTTAACCATTTTAGTTCACATGTAATAGATACCAAAGAGCGGTAGCGGCCTCTACCGAAGAAAGAGCCACTGTATGCTGCTTCTTGGTTTTCTAGGAAATCGGAGAATGACCAAGAAACACAAGCCAACCAGATAGAGAATGATGAGTAAGAGGACATGCCTCCCAATCTGAATCACACCATCCAACTAAAAAAAGAGAATTGTCAGCTCATAATAAAATGCCTTGTCTAAGAGAACCCTTCAACTAGCGAACCTCTTGTAAAGCAGCCTCCCAATGATCTTGTGGAGGTTCCTATAGAAACTGTGTTAGATTATGAACAGAGTGTGCCAAGTCAGGACGAGTGACAGACAAGTAAATAAGACAACCAACCAAATTTGGATAAAAGTCCGAATTAGATAATAAAGACCTAGAGGCTTCTGCTAAACAATGATTCTATTAGATTAGAAATGAGACTGGCTTGGCACCTAAAAGGATAGTTTCTACAAGGATATCAAAAGAAAACGTTCGATGACAAACAAATATACCATTGGGACTGTGCACTACTTCGATATCAAGAAAATATCTAAGGACTCCTAGATCTTTCATATGGAAACAAGAGCTCAAATAGGTCTAAAAAAATTTCAGAGCAATTGTAACACCCCACTTTCCATATTTGCATATAAACATGTATTTCACATATTAAGAAATACAACAACACATCTTTGGTCCCAACAGTACAAGAAACTATAATACATAATTTGAAACCCAATAATTCCAAAATAATATTCTTGTGCATCACATGTATAAACAAAATGTATTCTAAAAATCCATCAAACAGGCTGATCTTCATATAGCAGTTATGCACATTAGAAAAATAATCACATTTTCCCCTTCCCCTTCTCCCTAGACACAGTAGGGCCTGCAATGCATATTCTTAAAACATAAAATGAGGGTTATACGAAGAGCGTGCCTCATGGTAGCCACGCCAAAGTTCACATTCATACGGTTGAAAGTGAAGGAGATTTTCTCCACTTCTCGACCATGCTTGTCTTCTAATTGCACCACTTCAGTAGTGAGCCAGAACTGCTGAAGAATCTCTTTAACCATAACAGGTTCATGGTTAAGGGCAAATGCGAGAGGCGACCTTTTGAGGAAGGCAGCTGGATCCTCGTAAAATGCTTTGTTTGAGGGGAGGTCCAACAAGGCAACATGATTGTTAGCCTTGAAGGAAACATCGTCGATGGTGAAGTTGACATTCTTGGCAGCCATATATGTTTTTGGTTAGAAATAAGAGATAAAACAATTTTGTTAGTAAACCAAGAATTGTGTATAGTTTTAAGTTTTGAACAAAAAAAAACTTCTTTTGGAAAATCCTCAATGAAGTTTTAGGGTTTTTCAAGTAGAATACATTTGTTGAAACATGATTATAACCAAGAAAGATAATGTGTTAGTAATCTTTTATGTTTGTTTTCATTAGAACAAAGTTCTTAAAATATCAAACATATGTTTCATTAAAAAAATGTAAGAAACAAAGAAGGTATCGACCTTAGAGTAGAAAAAGGAGGTTGAAAGTGAGAATTCTTAGTTGCTTGAGTTCTTGCTTGCAAAATGACAGAGGTTCGTCAAGGATTTTTGAAAGCGTAAAGAAAAATATGAGGAAGATATCTCATATTTATAGGTAGGAGAAGAGAGAAACAAGATAGGAGAGAGAAAAATATGATAGTTGTAGAAAAGGTCATGATGAAAAATATGGCACGTTCTCATCCTTGAGTGGATGGCATTAAATGAGGTCACGTATGACAGACCTTTTTGTGCGTCCTAAAGCGTTGCGTATTGTAAATAGAGAATGTGTTGATCCCAGATCTCTCAATAACACTAATAATTAAGTTAAGAATAACCAAATTATAGTGTTTTAATGAACAAAATGATGAACACTCAAGAACAATGTATGAACATTCAAAGAACAATCTTGAGTGCCAAAGATTTCACTTTATTCAATAATAATGTAAAAACGTAAAGCGTCGTTGATTACAATAGGCCTAATCACCTATTTATAGTAGTAGGCTAATAAGAAGATAACTATCTAGTTAAACTATTTAGCTAATCTTCTATTAACAGACAAAGCTCATCTATAATAAGGATATACATTAAAACGAGATAAACTTTGTAGTATCCAGCTGTTTAATGATTATCTCTAGCTGTCTTCCATGATTTATGCGTTCAACCTTATCTTCATATCTTCATTGCTTGCCTCTGGTTGAACTGGTGAAGGAAACTTCAAGTGCTAGTTATCCAGAGGGGTTATGGAGATGCACTTTCCATCGCATCTCTGGTCAGTTCATCGATCCTCTGGATGTTTTTTAGACTTAGTCATTTTTCATGAAGTCTTCCATCGGCCTTCTGGTTCTTCATCACTTGTTTGTCTTCATTACTTCATGCATAATACTTATGGGGTCTAACAATTTCCCCCTAAGTAATGAAAGAGCAAACATCATCTATTCTAAGAACATTCAAAGTATAAATGAAGAGCAAAGGCTATTCTAAAGAAAAGCATCTTTTGCCAAAATTTTCATTGGAACAAATGATGAATTCTTACATTGGTGAAATGAAAATTACAAAAAAATTACATAAGACTACACTTAGGGTCTCCCCTGAGATATTTCCCAAAAGCGCATAAGTAGTCCTCTGTAATCGATGACTGTAGATATTTCATGTATCAATCTCTGTCCATCGTTTGTTGGTACGTGAGATCTGCCCAATCTGTCTCTGATGGCTTTCTGAAACCATTTAAGTGTTTGATTTGAATACTTAAATGCCTCAGTCAACCTAAAGAGTTTCTTCGCTCCAAACTCATTTTTGTATACCAGACCCAGTTCTGGTTGAGTAAGGAGAGAGGCAGATCTCTTCTCCTGCAGCCCAGGGAAGTCTTCGTTAGGTGGAGTACAGGATAGTCTTTCGATGCCAAGTCGAAGAGCAATCTCGAAGTCACTCTTGGCTTGATGTTTCACCAAGGTCTCCATAGTTTGTACGATCGCTCTGTTCGCCTTCCCAAATCGTATGCCCTGATCCTGTCGCTAGGCCGTGTATGCGTATAGCTCGATCAAGTCATAGGGATTGAGATTGATCAAGTCATTGTCGTTAAAGACATTGACCTGACCATGAGCTCTCTCCACTATGTACTCGATGTACTTGATGGCTCGGTTGGCGAAGGTCCTTATTTTGATGTCCATGACCAACCTTATTCCATTGTTTGAGAAGACAGCCCTTGGTGGTTGAGTGGTCTGTCTCACGAACCTATGGTGTAGGAGGTTCATGGATTCTGGTGATAGAATTKGAGGATTGAGTGTCAGCCCTTCATCGCGATCATGGTACATGTATTGATGGATATTCTCCATCATAACTGGCTCCCTTGGTGGCACCTCTGGACGTCTCCTGAGCGACTCCATGTTTGCTATTATTTCATCGACTATCCCTTAAGGAGGATGCCTTGAAGATGAAGGAACATCCGCTTGCACCTGGGTTTGTTGGGTTGTGTTTGTGTTAATGGTTGAGAGGGGGTAGGTGATGGAAGATTTTGGGTTGACTTTGGTTCATTGGGCTCAGATGAGATGGCTTATGGTTCAGGAGGTTGTTTTTGGGTGGTTTCTGGTTCATTGGGTTGAGATGGTGGTGGTTGTGGTGACGAAGGTTGGGTGATTGTGGGTTGAGGTTGTATGGGTAGTCTAGGGAAGGGTTGTGTGGTGCGTGGTGTTGGTGATGGGGTTAATGGTAAGTTAGGAGTTGGTGATGGGGTGAAGGGTAGGTTGGTTGGTGGTGTTAATGGTTCTTCATCGATCGATGACCTCAACTCGATGGGTTCTTGGGTAGTGGCAAGGGGAACATGTACATTATGTACATCTTCAGAGGGCTGAGCCTCTGGTTCCCTTGCTTGGGTTCTGGGTGATGGTTGGTTTTGCGGTTGAGGTGAGGGGTGATGGTGCAGCGGATTCCATCGGATGAGCAGCCGCGACCTGATTCTCCCCCTCATGAGGTCCAAGACCTTGTTCATCGGGGTCTGATCCTCATGACGTGGCCTTTTGTGCGAGCGGCTGCTGGAGCATGAAGCTCTGTCCCTCTTCTTCTTTTTCTCCTTCCTGAAGGACGCAAGATACACCTTCAGCACATGTTGTCTTCGACTCTCCTCCATTGAGTGAAGAAGAGAGTTGGTGCGTGCTTGTTGATCGGCAAGGCTCTGGGAGAGATTCTTGGTTGGTTGTGCAGCACGATGAATGAATTTTGCACTTATCTCATTGAAGGATGAGACAAGTGCCTTTGATAGGTCCCTTAGGTCGGCCTTGGTTGCATATTCTATGGTGGAGGTGGAGGCAGGTGGGGGAATGGAGGTGGTGGTGGTTGTGGATGGAGGAATGGGAAGGTTAGCAATGAGATTTCTCACCTCTGTAGTGAAGGAAGAGAAGGCTTCATCAAGGATGGGCCTGCAGAGGGAGGTTGAGGAGGAGGAGATTGGGGAATGTTGGCTAGTATGGTGGCTGGGAGGGTGGAGAGGGTGTTTTGGATGGTGGTCATTTAGGTAGATAGAGAGGCTAATGTTTCATCAATGGATGTAGTCGGGAGTGGGGTAGGTTGTGGGATTTGAGATGTGATGGTAGCTGGGAGGGTGTTGATGGTTTGGGAGATGGTGTTTAGTTGGGTAGTGATGGAGGCTAACGTTTCATCGGTTGTTGTTGCCTTGGCCATGAGGGTGGTGATGGAGTGAATTTGGAGTTGATTTCTTTGGGTGGCAAGGGAAAAGGAGGTGTTGTGGTGTTGGGTGACTGTCTGTTGTAGCATTTGGAGACGGGTTGTGTTGTCTAGGGTTTGTGTTTCAAGGGTTGCAAGGGACTGCCGAAGGGGGGGTGAGGTCAATGGATGGAGGGTTGTTGACAATCCCTTGTATGATGAGTTTTAGGTCTTCCAAGAACCGCTGAATCGTGTCTACAAAGGCATGGAACTCAGCCTTTATGACCAGATCAGCCACATGGGTAACCCCTGTAGCAACGGATGCTGCAGGTTGAGCCTCAGCTCCAGAGGCGCCTTCTTGGCCTAGTGAAATTGTGGGCCGTGAAGGACTTCCATCATGTCCTTGATAGCCCTCTAGTGAGGAGCTATCTCGTGATGTTGCTACAACTTCTTCTTCTTCCTCGGCTTCAGATGCCGGGTAACAGAAGTAGATGTGTGTCCCCTTCGCTAGATCAAGTATCGAAGGGGGATGTTGTGCATGAACAGGAGATCGCTCTGAACGATCTTGTGGATCAGCAATGGCAGAAGCAACACATGCTTCTGGGTGTGTGAAGGATAGTGGCGAGCCATGAGGCGAAGTGGCTCTTATTTCTTCATCGCCCCTCTGTTGGGAGGGAGGCGATGCATGGTGGGGTTCCTCGGCTGTATCATCTCTAGAGGCCCGAAGAATGGCCTCTGGATGGCTGGCTGGGTGTGGGATTGGACTAGGTTGTCCTTGTTCAATAACCCTTGGGCCTTGATCGCCAGGGGTAGTGGTGGTGGGTGCCCTTTGGGTAGTGGGGATGGGTATTGTATGTGAAGGGGCGGGGGATTCACGAGGAGAGTCATCATCATCATCTTCTTCATTCGATGAAGACGACTCATGTGCTCCCTCGTTTGTTTCTGGGGACAGCTGTAAGTGCTCTAGGATGGCTGCCCTCGGTTCTTGGGACAGCAGAGAGCGTTCATAGGTCTGCCTTATCTCATACATCTATGGTATGACGTTGAGCATGGCTCGAGAGACTGTCCTCTCGATGGTGTAGCCGTCCTTGGAGATTGTTGGACGATGACCATGCATTGTGAACTGTGGTGTGAATGGTCCATCGGCCGATAGTTCGTGTCTCCTCATCGCATCCCTTATGAAGAGAGCGAGGAATCATAGGAAAAGCACGGACGACAGTGGCTTTCCTGCGGCCTGAAGCTTGCACTTCTTGATTACCGCTGCATGAATTTCGTTGTAGATGAGGACAACGTAGTCCAGCGGCAGATTCCAGCTCCCCCTAGAATGATGCATGGGGAGGAGATTGAGTGTAAAACTCCCCCTTGAACCAATAAGAGGTAGGTTTATTTTGATGACCAGAAGCTCTGGTCTATAGAACCAGAGGCTCTGGTTGTGAATGATGATGAAAGGATGATATGAAATGTGGCTAAGTGTGAAAGTGGGCATGAAAACGAGTGAGTCTTTGAGACTAGAGGGGGCTGGTTTCAAAGACAACAAATCCAGAGGCTCTGGTCTTTAGAACCAGAGGTCTCTGGTTCCAAAGCCGATGAAGATTTTTGCCAAAAATTAATCTAAGTGATTCTAAATGGCCAGAGGCTCTGGTCTTTACAACCAGAGGCTCTAGTTTAGAGTACTTGGAGTTTATGGCCATAATACTATATATCACTTATAGGCATAACCATGAGATATTGAGGATCTTTGGTTTCAAACTTATGATTGCCTATAAGTGGTGAGATTCAGCATACCCATCTTGCTGACTAGGAACAAAAATCTTTTATCATCAAGAGTTTTTGTGAAAATGTCAGCAAGTTGAATCTCAGTTGGAACAAAGTACATTTCTATACTAACTTTTTCAACATTGTCATTCAGAAAGTGGTACCTTACATCGATGTGCTTGGTCTTGGAATGCTGCACTGGGTTTGCAGAAATAGCTATTGCACTCTTGGAGTCACAGAGGATTGGTATCTTTTCATATTGAAAGCCATAGTCCTTAAGCTGAGTCTTCATGCAGAGAACTTGTGAACAACAACTAGCAGCAGCAACATATTATGCTTCTGCTGTAGAGGTTGAGACACAATTCTGTTTTCTGGATGTCCAACTTACCAGCTTGTCCCCCAAGAGTTGACAGCTTCCAGACGTACTCTTTCTATCAAGCTTGCACCCTGCATGATCTACATAGGCATAGGCTATTAGATTAAAGCCAGAGTTCTTAGGATACCAGAGACCCAATGAATGAGTTCCCTTAAGGTATCTAGAGATCCTCTTGACTGCAAAGAGATGAGATTCTTTAGGATTGGATTGATACCTTGCACAAATACATGTAGCAAACATGATATCGGGTCTACTTGCAGTCAGATACATGAGTCATCCAATCATGCCTCTGTAAGTTGTGACATCCACAGATTTTCCTGATGGATCAGCAAATAATTTGGCTCCTGTAGCCATAGGAGTTCTCATCGATGATGAATTTGAGAGAGAGTATTTCTTCAGAAGGCCAGTCACATACTTGGACTGATTGATAGAAATCCCTTCTGAAGTTTGTTTTATTTGAAGACCAAGGAAGAAACTAAGTTCTCCCATCATGCTCATCTCAAATTTGTTTTTCATCAGCTCTGATAATTTTTCGCAATGTTTTACATTTGTGGAGCCAAATATGATGTCGTCCACATATATTTGTACTAATAGCATGTCACCTTTATGCTTCTTGAGAAAGAGGATTGTATCGATTGTATCTTTTTCGAAGCCATTGTTGATGAGAAAGGTGGATAGAGTTTCATACCAGGCCATGGGTGCTTGCTTTAGCTCATAGAGGGATTTGTCCAGAAAATAGACATACTCTGGATGTTTTGGATCTTCAAACCCAGGGGGCTGCTGCATGTAAACTTCTTCTTGAAGTTTGCCTTTGAGGAAGGCAGACTTGACATCCATCTGATAGACTTTAAAGCCTTTGTGTGTTGCATAGGCTAGGAATATCTTGATGGCTTCAAGTCTTGCAACGGAAGCAAATGTCTCATCGTAGTCAATCCCTTCTTCTTGGCAGTAGCCCTTGGCAACAAGCTTGGCCTTGTTCCTTATTACTATGCCATCTTCGTCCTTCTTGTTTCGGAAGACCCATTTGGTTCCTATGGTCGTCTTCCCTTTGGGTAGAGGCATAAGGGACCATACCTTGTTTCTCTCAAACTAGAGTAGTTCTTCTTGCATTGCTTCCATCCAGTTTGGATCTTGTAGGGATTCAGAAATTTTCTTCGGTTCAATCATGCTAAGAAAGTTGGCGAATAGGCATTCATTGGCTGTTGCTGATCTCGTCTTTACACCAGATGTTGGATCACCAATGATTTGGTGATGTGGGTGGTATTTCGTCCACTTGGTGCTTGACTGGGGTTCTGGAGCAACAGGATACAGTTCTTCATCGACTGATGGAGCTGCTTGCTCCCCCTCAAAGAAATCATCTCCAGAGTTAGACTCTGGTTCTTGTTCTTGATCTGAAGACACAGAAAATACCATAACTTGTAACACCCTTGTCTCGCATAGCCGGAAGATGGTGTGTTACGGAGGAAAAACATAACAAGATAAATAGCTAATATATATATATATATATATATATATATATATATATACAAGATAACTAGAGTTACTATGTACATTCATCAAAAGAACGTGGTAGACTAAAAGTTAAGACAACAAGGATATTGTTACAATATACATACATAA
>NW_020202588.1:24662-26564 GCF_001531365.2 Cynara cardunculus var. scolymus
GTGAGTTGTGGGCCTCGTTCATGACAACATTTTTGAGATCAGCAACATCAGGTACACAAATTCGATCATGAAACCAAATAACACCATCATTGTCAACGTAACATTAGTTTTAGTAAGAGTTGTACTTTTAGCGTTGGAGACTACATGTTCTTCATCAATTCTGGAAGTGGATTTTGCAGTAGGCGCATGTCCAGAGATTATTTCTTCTTCGAAGATGTCTTCAAATAATTGAGCTAACTCTGATTCATTGGGTTTGCCAAGTGATGAATCAGATGCTCTTCTTTGAAGTCCGAGTTCTGAACTGTTGTGTTTAGAAGTCATGTATTTGGAGTCATCAAAGGACACATTGATGCTTTCTATGACAATTCTTGTCCTTTTGATGTAGACTCTATAGGCTTTTGCGGTTTGAGAATATCCCAGAAAGATCCCTTCATCGGCGTTCTTGTCGAACTTGCCAAGGTATTCCCTATCATTGAGTACAAAGCATTTGCATCCAAAGACATGGAAATATTTGACATTTGGTCTTCTCTGATTAATGAGCTCATAGGGTGTCTTCTAGTGCCTCTTGTTGATGTTGGATCGATTCTGGGTGAAGCATGCAGTAGAAATTGCTTCAGCCCAGAAGGTGATGGGCAACTCCGATGAAGCAAGCATGGTCCTTGCTGCTTCCACAAGGGTTATGTTCCTCGGTTCTACCACTCCATTATGTTGTGGGGTTCTGGCTGCTAAAAAGTTTTGTGTGATGCCTTCATTGATGAGGTATTCATCGATTCTGGCATTTTTTAATTCAGTTTCATTGTCGCTTCTAAATTTAATGATTTTTAGTTGTAGAAGGACTTGGATTCTTTTCATCACGCCAATGAGTAGGTCAGGAACATCTGATTTCTTCTTTACAAACTCAACCCAGGTGTATCTGGAGTATTCATCAACTAGTACAAGTATGTACTTCTTTCCTGAGAGGCTTTGTGTAGATATGAGCCCACAGAGATCAATATGGATCATATCCAAGGGCTTGGTGCAGGAGGTTTCTGACTTTGTTCGGTGAGAGGCCCGTTTTAGCTTTCCCATCTCACAGGCTGAGCATAGGTGATCTTTTTCAAAGTTGAGATCAGGAATCCCCTTGACCAACTTCTGTTTGGCTAGTTTTCTTAAGACATCAAAATTCAGGTGTGAGAACTTCTGGTGCCATATCCAATTTTCATCGCTCTTGTGGGATACAAGGCAAAGGGTGTCTTGCCCCTCAGAGGATTGAAAGTCCAGAAGATAAAGATTCCCTTCTCTCTTGGCCTTGATAATGGTTTGACCGGGCTTTGTTTCTATGATACATAAACCTTTACGGAACCTGACTTCAAGACCCTTGTCGCATAAATGGCTTATGTTTAGTAAGTTGTGTTTCAAACCTTCAACATAAGCCACTTTGCTGATGGAGATGTTGCCTTTGATGAGAGTTTTGTATCCCTTAATGGTTGATGTTGTCTCCAAAAGTGACAAAGCCTCCAGATTTTTCGATGAAGGAGGTCAGCTGACTTTTTTCACCAGTCATGTGTCTGGAGCAACCTGAATCCATGTACCATGGTTGTATATGAAGGTCCTGCAAAACAAATTAAGGGATTTTAGGCACCCATTTCTTAATGGGTCCACGTTTGTTAGTAGGAGATACCACTCTCTTTTCATCGCCCTTAGCCTTTGCAGGCTTGGGTTTATTAGCATTTCCCTTGCCCTTGGACTTGGGCTTTTTCACGTTTTCATTGATTTTAACTTTATAGTGATAAACGTGTTGAGAGAATATGCTGCGATGTGTCAACAAGTGATTCCTCAGGTTTTGTAAATGTTGGACCTTAAATTCAGCTTTGATATTGATCTAATACTCTGAATGAACACTAAGATGATTAAAGTGCAGCA
>NW_020202588.1:30289-31478 GCF_001531365.2 Cynara cardunculus var. scolymus
CTTTTAACGATTTTTGTCTTTGCTGTGTAGGAATGAAATTCAAGGAACTCTATTAATTCGGCGTCTGTAGGAGATGGAGCGAAGGAATCCAAATTTAGATTTTCCAAGGAAGGTAGATGCAGGGCTGTGCGCAGGGTATTCACATTCAATTCCATTGGAACAAGCGATTTGACAGTAGGGTGTGAAGCATAACCTACTATGCTTAATCCAGAATTATCCAAGGTAGTAATATATGAACTTAGAAAAACTTGGGTAATATAGGTTTCTGGGGTAGGTTTAGTTGCTGTGAGAGCGTAAAATAAAGGATGGTTGCGAAGGATTTCAAGGAGAGGATATGTGTATTCAGGGAAGCCAGATGGTGAGGGAGTGAAAAAGTAGTTATTTGGTTTCTTCACAAGTACCACTCTCTCATATCGATTTTGGAAGAACGATAGAGCATGAGAAGTGAGTGCCTGTGATTGATTTACCTCGTTGTCACTAGGATTGTGTTCAGATTGAGCGGAGGCGGAAGAGCTTGAAGACATAGTAGCAGGTTTGGTCGGAAAACATGAGGTTCGTCGGAGTATAAGGAGTAATGTAAAGGTTTACATTTTGGGGGGAAGGGGTATTTATAGTGAGGGATTTGAAAGTGAACCATTTATTAGGAGAAAAACGTGATGAGTGGCTATAAGGAGAGACGAATCAAAAATATGACACGCGGTGTTGGGAAGACGCACGATTGATGACGTGCTCCACCATTACTGACATGCGCGTGATCCGTTTTAACCCTTATCCACAGAACCACGCGCACCATATCAATAATACAAAACTATAGAAGAGAGTTCTGTCAGAGCCTAAGGGTAACAGAGCCTCTGTGATATGTGCGGGGTCTTCTAACATGTTACACCTTTATTTACCTAAACGGTTTGAAAATCCTCAGAGAGATGAGTACTTGCTCAGTTCAGACCCACAGAGCCTCTGTTAGAAGCACCAGACGTTCTGATGAGTTGACCTCTGAGATCAAGATACTTCAAAAGTTTTGGCACCTTTTAAGGTTTTTGTTTTCAATACAAAAACCCCCCTATGAGCAAGCTTCCATGGCTCCCCCTCGAACTAAAAACCAATGTTAAAAATCCTAATAAGAAGTATCGACAGAGAATCCATTCAATGAGCCTCTGAGAATTATCACAGAGGATCTGTGAAAAGACTT
>NW_020202589.1:0-2048 GCF_001531365.2 Cynara cardunculus var. scolymus
GTTGCCCCTCCACACCAGAGTGAACAACCAAGTTATGCTTCAGAGGCATACGAGAGGTTCACAAAGACTGCAGGTCTAGAACGCCCAAAGTCCACACTCGATCCCTCTGCCGAGTTAGGCTCTGAACCTACTAGGCACGATATCGACAGAACACTAGTAGGCTCTCCAATTGGAGATGTTCGAGGATCTGGTGGAAGTCCCCGAGCTGACATCGAAAAACTAGTCAATGAGGGTGCCTCACACTCCGAGGCTACTAGGTCACCATATGTTGGTGATCTAGGTTTCCAGAGTACTTATGTGACGAAAGAGGAGTTACAAACCTTCACCACATAGGTATTCAAGAGGATGGATGAGTTGAAAAGCTTATTCTCCTCCCAACCGGCGACAGAGGCTCTTGCACCGTTAACAGAGGCTCTGAAGGAGTTGACTTCCACAACTTCTGAGCTCAAGGCGACCGTATCAGCCCTTTAGAGCTCTGTCCTCAACAAAGACGACCTCACAGAAGCATTTAGCGCCCTGTCTCTCAACCCTTCTTCAATCCAAAAGCTCAAGACAGAACTAACAGAGGTTGCYRCCCAATTTGCTGCAGACTTCATTTCCACCGGCTACACCGATTATTCTGCCTTCAAGGACGAGATCAAAGGGATGTTTTCCTCTGCGGTCACCTATGGCATTGACTCTAAATCCTCCAATACTAACATTAACCATCTAGCCACTCGCAGAGAGCTAGAAGCAATGGTTGAAGCCCTTGGAGAGACCGTGCAGAAATACACCGACCAACTCCTCATGGAAGCCCGAGCAAGCAACGAAGCTATAAGAGACTGCACGAAGAAACTCGTCATAGAATATAATAACTTCAAAAATGAGATCTATCGCTGAATCTCTAAAATGAAATGGGCCACAGAGATGGATATCAACACTACCTCTGTGATTGCTGAGGAGGTCATTCAAAATATGCAGAGGGCGGCTTCCAAAGTTTTAAAGCGATTGCAGAAGGCTCCCCTTACTACTTGCAAGGCAGAGGCCACTAAAATCCATGACGATCAAGGAGGTGATGACCATGATCGTCATGAGCGGGAGAAGAAGAAAGAGGAACAAAAGAAGACAACCTCTGCCAAACCACTAAAAATAGTGGACTCTGCTGCTGTCCTATTCTCTAAAGACAAATATCCAGAGCCTAAGGGGAAAGGCAAGGGTAAAGCAGTAGAGGAGTCGCCACAGAAGGGGTCAAGCTCTGAGACGCCAGAGGAGATAAATGAAGAAGAGTATGATGATCCCGATCTCGTTCGAGCTTTAAAGGCGTCTTTGGTAGAGGCACAAGCGAGAAAGGGCAGGGCCCCCATCCCCAGAGCTGGAGAAGGCTCTTCCTCTAAAATGGCAAAGATTCCAGAGGAAACGTCCATGGGTACGTTTGACGCTCTGGTAGGAACTGTCAAGCCAATCCTACCAGAGGGGTCCACCCAGAGGCTGATACTAGAAGAAGAAACCAGAATGCCAGAATCTACCACAGTGGGGAGGGTTTCTGAGATCCTTGAATCTATGAGCAAGATTCCTACGCAGAAAGTGCGCACAGAGCCTATAACCACTGTTGAGGAGATTCTACGGTGGCGTTACTCAGCTGTGGACACAGAGCCCCCTTATGACCCAGAACTTACAGGTATGCCCTCTGCCATTGCAAAGTTCCACTTCTCAAAGCTCACAAGGCCACCAGAGCAGGTCTTCTCAGAGCATGTGATTACTTCGCTCGAAACAATTTCTCCAAGGACTATGCTCAAGAAGATCGTGCTATATGCTCAATATGTGGTAAAAAGGGATGACGGCAACCTATATACTTTCACAGATGCTGACCTCCACAACCTCTGTATATTTGACTTAATATTCCTTCACAAGATATTGAACAAATACATGGAAAGGAGGTCAACATATTCGATATCTCTCAGAAGGCTGATTGAGATTATGCACGCTCAAGTCAAGTTTTATAGCCAGAAAGATTTCGACATTGCGATGAGGTTGGCCCAGCCAGAGCTAAAAATTTCTCCTCCACAGAA
>NW_020202589.1:2983-5570 GCF_001531365.2 Cynara cardunculus var. scolymus
GTCTATATCTTGTCAGTAAGGTCGTTAGGAACTAGTATAAATAGTGGCTAAGGCCTTTGTATTCAGTGTGCTTCCGAATTGTAATCGTCTTATTTTCAATTGAATGAATTGAAAAAACCTTTGAAGCTATTCTCCTGTGTTCATCTTCTTCCTCATATTAATTGTGTGTTCTTGGTTTAATTACTCTGTTCTGATCTTATTATTGTTTTCGCTGCACTGTAATCGTCCTAGAGTTCATTCAGAGTAATAGATTAATATCAAAGCTGAATTTATAGATCCAACAATAAGTCTGTTCTAAAGACTCATCAGGGAGTGCCTGGAAGCTGTTGTACTCATTGAGGCACTGGGCACAACGATTCTTCTTCATCTTGATGCCCCCTTCCAACTGGTTGGCCAGTTGATTCCATAAATCCTTCGCCGAGTCGCACGCATCCAGTGACTGAAAGATTTCGTTTGGAAGTGCCATGATCAAAAGTCGTTTGGCCTTTTGATCCACCTCCACTCTTCGCTTATCTTCAACGTTTCAGTCGCGATGAAGTTTGGGAACTCGTCTGGCAGGTACCTCAACTGTATCACTAGCGGCAGGAATCCTAGGGATGATGGTAGTAGGAACGTATGGGCCATTTAATATTGACTCATACAATTCTAGGTCAAGGCCCTCATAGAAATTGATCATTCGAATCCTCCATTGGGGATATTCTTCCCTAATGAGAGTCGGAGGTTTTGTTAAGGAGGCGGTACTATACATGGAGTTCCATGATTGAGAAGACGACATTTTTGAGTTGAAATTTCTTAGAAAAGAATTTTAACAAGAAGGAAGATCGACTGTCAAACGATTTCCAGATTACTCAAAAGCAAACGTTTTAAAGATTTAAAAGTATGATAAATCTTTAAAAAGGAATAATCAAAACAAAATTTAGAGTTTAATCCTGTCGGATATCGATCGACTAATCAATTGATGTGATTAGCAGGCTCTGATACCAACTGTTGGACCTAGATACTCTAAATTTGCAGAAATATTGTTTGCTTAAAATAATAATTAAGAACAAAAGGTATTTCTATTGATTAAACTAGATATTCAATAGAAAAACGTAAAACTGTAAAACAACGCTTTGAATAACCAAATGCTTTGTTAGACCCCATAATTTATAAGTGTAAAAGTAATGAAGAACAATAAGTGATGAAGAACCAGAAGACGATGAAGACATTAAGGCAAAATTGACTAAGTCTGGAAAAGAACCAGAGGGTCGATGAACAACCAGAGATGCGATGGAACGAGCATCTTCATCACCCCTCTGGTCAACAACACTTAGAGTTTTCTTCATCAATTCAACCAGAGGCATACGATGAAGATATAAAGATAAGGTTGAATCATCATCCCATGAAAGACAGCTGGAGATGACAAATCGACAGCTGGATTTCAAGTTTATCTTAATTTATAGCTTATCCATGGTTTAGATAAACTTTATCCGTTAGTAGAAGATTAGCTAAATAGTCTCACTAGATAATTATCTTCTAATTAGCCTTCTAGTATATATAGGTGATTAGGCCTATTGTTAAAAATGTCGCTTTTACGTTTTTCATATTGAATAAAGTGAAATCATTGGCACTCAAGATTATTCTTTGAATGTTCATACATTGTTCTTAAGTGTTCATCATTTTGTTCATTAATACACTATAATTTGGTTATTCTTAACTCGATTATTAGTGTTATTGAGAGATCTGGGATCAACAATTGGTATCAGAGTCAATTGATTGTTTTCCCAATCAAACGATCATACAAATTCTCTCAATTTTTTTTAAAAAACGTAAAATTTCTCTCTTCTAAAAATCTTCAATGGCCAACTGGAATTCTGCGTATAGTGTTGGCTCCCTCACCAAGCCTCCAACTCTTCAACGAGAAGAGTACCCGCAATGGAGAATAAGGATGGTAAACTTCTTGGAAGGAATGGACATGAACCTCCTGCGATCTGTAATGGAGGGTCCTTACGTCCCAAAGACTCTTGTCCCAAGAGTCCCAGGAACAAATAMCACAGCTGAAATCCCTGCCTACTACATGCCCAAGGATGAAAAAAATTGGGATGAAGACGACTTAGAACGGGTTGAGACCGACAAGAAGGCCAAAAGACCGATAATCATGGCCATACCCAATGAGATCTTCCAATCCCTTGATGCATGTTCCACAGCCAAGGAACTATGGGATGGACTGGCAAGCCAACTAAAAGGAGGAGCAAAAACAAAGAAGAATCGTAGAACACAATGTCTCAACGAATACACCAACTTCAAGGCTMTTCCTGATGAACCGATTCAGAAGACATACGATCGTTTCAACACATTGATTAATCAATGTCGTCAAAACAATATCTCCAAAACTAAGGAAGAAAAAAATGTTTTATTCCTAAAAAGTCTTGGCGATGAATGGACTCAGTTGTCGATGTCCCTTTAAGCAAATCAGGACCTAGATGGCTGGTCACTTAATGATCTGTATGGAACGCTTGCAGCACAAGAGAACGACATTATGAAGAAGAAGGTATCCATCGGTGGACCTTTAGCTCTTGCTGCCGATGAAAAGGAAATATCAAGGACT
>NW_020202589.1:9175-16108 GCF_001531365.2 Cynara cardunculus var. scolymus
ATAAGCTGCTCAAAATCCGAGATTTGCTTTAGAAGCATTTTTGCGTTTAGCTCGAGAGAGTTAATCTTCTTTTCATAAGATTCTCGTTCAGCTCCAAACTTTTTCTCGAAATCAATAAATCTCTTCTTTTCTGTCTCCATATCTTTCCTTTCAGCATTTAAAACTTTTTCCACATTCAAAACTTTTTCTTTCTCTAAGTTTAACAGCTCTCTTACATCAAACAATTCACTTTCCGATTTATGTACTATAATTGTTAAATCTGYAATCTGTTTATTTAACCTAACTGTCTCTTCTGGATCAGCACAGGTTTTCATCAGTTCATCCAGCTTTTCTTGTAAAACTCTCTTTTCTTCTTTCTCTCTCTCAAGAAGGCGACTCAGATGATTTGACCATCTTATAGTCTTGCTAAAACAAGAATCTACTTCATCATACTTTTCTTTAAGCTCACAATATTCTTTAGTATAAAAAACTGCCATTTCAAAAAAAAGATTGATCAGATAAGGATCTATGCAGTGAAATCAGATAAAAGAAATATGAACAGTTAAGCTCAAAAAGAATAGAAAAACACAAAAACTGAAAACACACACAAAAACAGATATACGATGATCCAAAAAGAAAATCTAAACACAAACAAACGAAGAAACCAAAAAATAGTCCAAAAACAATAAACCAAGTCCAAAAATCTGATTCTACTCCAAATCAAAGAATATCAACTCTTTACAATACAGATATTACACTTTTTTTTAAAAAAAATGATTTATCTGCTCTCTGAAGTGTATCTAAAAATCCACGTGTATGCTCCGCTTATCAGTTGCTTCACACGAGCTGCGATGACTTGTTCTGGTATGCTTCAAATCCAAAACTGTTGTCAAGACCTGTTGGGCTGAGTTTCCATTCTGCTCTCAATTCTCAATTCTCAAATCCAAAAGATCCTGTTGTTTAAACAGATCACTATACAGCTGCTGCTGTTTTAGTCCTGAAATACTCAAAGTACACTAAACAGCTCAAAACAACAAGCAAGAAGTACAAATATTGATTGAAAACAGTAAGCACAACCTGCTGTTATTGCTGTTATTGCTGTCAAAAACAGTCAAGTTCAAAAACTGTTGTAAGAACCAAGCTGTTGTGACCAAACTAGAAACAAAGAATCTGTTAAAAGCCTGTTGTTTCTTTCTTCTCTATACCAACACAAACCAGCAATCAAAACAGAATACTTAAACTTGATTATGTTGCACTCTAAACAGCTAAACAGGAACTTTAAGCAACTAACCTGTGTATGCACACAGTCAACTAAACAACTAAACTGTTAATGCTTGAGTCACTTGTTGCTTAACACCGGACAAAATAGCTCACTTACTGTCACAACAAGTATCTAAACCAGATCCTGCTGTTGCTCTTATACAGTCTACAAATTGCAAACACAGATAAATCTTCTGTTAAACCTTCTGTTACCAGAACTGGAACTGCTGTCAAGATAGTTGCTATAAAAAAGGTTGCTGCTGCTGTTCTTGTTTCTTCTCTACACCAACAGCTTCCAAACCTATGTAGTTGTGTTAAGACCTGCAACTCAAACTTGTTCAATGTGCTGTTTTGCTGCTGTTGCTGTCTTCTTGTTACTGTCAAAACAGTTTTAAAACAGCAAAGTTGCTGTTGCTGTTGCTGCACAGTTTCAAATCAATCTGAGCTGTTGTTTTCCTTTCCAAACACAAACACAATTCACAAATTTAAACCTGCGGTCAATCACAAAGGGCAAACTAGTTACTAGTTCTGGACAACAAATATAAACATGTCACCAAAGAACCAAGCTAAAAAGTCTGCTGTTTCAGTCTTCTCTGTGTATTTCTTAAACAGCAAAGTGAAGTTCATTAACAAATTATTAACCTGCTGTGTATTGCTTAAACAGCCAAGTCCAGTTCTGCTTCCTGTTCACACACAACCTTCCAGATAACAAACACATAATTTGTCTTTTTTTTTCAAACACAACAATCAAGCTATCAAATCCAATCACTCAACAAAAGTACATAAACTTGCTGTCAAAATGTGAGACTAAACCTGTTAACAATCTAAAAGCTTAAATTTGAAATTAAAATCATTCACAACTTGAAACTTAAAATGATCACAGCTTGAGGCATTGCAAAAGTTAAATCAGACAGCATAAGAAGTCTAAAACCTGTCAACACTTGAAGCTAAACCGGACAATTAAGAATCCCAATGAAAACATTCAAAATAGAATCGATTCTTGTCAAGATGTTCAACGTATTGAGCGATTTACAAAAATTAGTCGAGAAACAGTGAGCAAATAAGAATCCAGGTAAGTGGAATCAAGCGGATTAGAAGTCCGCTTAAAAAATTCGATGCACAAGTCCTAAATCACTCAAGATGACTTACCTGCTGAATGAATCAGAGCCCTAATCCGGTCAAGAGGTGACCCGTTTACATGAACACCGTTCAAGAGGTGTGCGATTTACCTCTTATCCGCTCGAGCTGCGTGTGGTGTAGATGAACACCGCTTGAATGGTGTGCGATTTAGCCTTAGACTTGAAATCGATAGTGAATAATCCGAGTGATGCTTCTGCGGTTTAGCTCCTTAAGCGATGATTCAACARGTAAWCAATCYGATCAARAGATAACAAGATGAACATACGATTGAAGCTTATACAGGCATGGTTTATGCGAAGAACAAGATTAGAAAGAAACAGTTGGGCCTTAAACCGGATGGGCTTTAGACAATTGGGCGGTTTAACAAAACTAAACCAAAAAAAATATTAAAAACAGATCAAAACAACCAAAAAACACAAAAACTAAAAAAAATTTAAAAAAATGGATCAAAAACACTTATTACGAAAAAAATTCAAGAACACGAAAAAAAATTTAAAAACCTAAAAACCGATTAAATCTTGATTTAAGTTGATCAAATCACAAAATTTTGTGAATAACAAAGATTCACAAATCAATTTTGAGCATTATGATCATTTTTATAACATAAAAACACAAGATTTGATGAAAAAATCGGATCAAAATAAAAAAAAATCAAGAACATGAAGAACACAAAAAAAATTCCAGAAAAAAAAATCACTTATCTGATTTCTTTAATCTCTGATTTCTTGCATCCTGCTTTGATACCAATTGTTAGGTCTAATTTCACTGATCAATCTTCAATAATCTTCATATCAATGGCAGATTCTTAAATTTAACAATAAGAACATCAAGAACACTTGAGAGGAAAAGTCAATCTTGTAAGCTCTGGTCAAACCTCTGTTATGTATGTAATCTTACAAATGAGCTCTTCTCACTAATTACAAAATACTAACCACTATTTATATGGTCAAACTAACAAAGACAAGTCAAAGTCAAACACGCTGACTTTTACAATTATAGACTATTTATAAACTTTCAAGACGAATACAATTAATACTGATTTCTCAGTCCTAACAAATTCAAAAGGGAAAGGTACCAGTCATCCTATGAAAGGAAGTCATCTAAATTTCATCAGAGGGATGGAAGAGAAGAAAGAGAAGAAAGAAGAGAAGAAAGAAGAGACGAGAGGAAAGAAGACAAGGATGGAAGGAAAAATGACCTCCGCTGCTTCAGGTGCGGAAAACTTGGTCATTTTTCAAAAGAATGCAGAGGACGACTGGTAAAGGATGCTGACTATTACAAGAATATATTCAAGTATAATCCAAGAGAGCGAAGCCTGATGGCTGAGAAAGAAAACTGGGTGTCTGATTCTTCATCAGATGAAGAAGACAAAGCACTCATCTGTCTGATGGCCACGTCCAATGCAGAATCTGATGATCAGGTATGTGAGTCTACTTCCAATGAAACCAACTCTGCTCCATCTGAGCTAGAGTTAAGGGTGATAAAACTTTCAGAGGATTTCTTTAAATTAAAAGAGTAATTAAATTTTGAAAATTTTGAGAGAATAAAAGCGGAAAAAGAAGCAAGTTTCTACAAAAGAGAGACTAACCTTCTAACCGAAGAAAAAGCAGAACTTGCTAAGGAAAAGACTCGCATCACCACACTTAAGAAATCAGAGGAAGATAAACTTCTAGAATTAAACAAACGAATAACTAAGGACTTGGAAAAGAAAAGTAAGGCCTTAAAAGAATCTGAGGCAGAGAGACTAAATTCAGTTGCTTTTAAAGATTTCTTTCAAAAGGAACGGAAATCCTTCACCAGAAGCTTCAAACCAATGAACTTCTGATGAAGAAGTATAAAGATGCCCAAGATGTTTATGAAAAATTAAATGATCAAACGGACACTCAAGGGATTGGATTCAATAAATTGGACTCCTTCATCGAATCAAAGAAATCCACCCTTGAATCCACTTTCAAACTTGGATGCATTCAAAACCCCGACTTTCTCCCAAAACCAAAACCAAACTTTAAAAGAGTTAAAGTCGTTGGAAAAATTGTCGTTTTAAGACAGGATTTTGAGAATGTGGTATACGAGAACAGTACAAGTAAGAATTCTGATGGAAGGAATGACACCTCCAAATCAGAGACCGATGGAAACCCTATGGTCAAACCAGAATCTCTGATTGTCAATCCCACTTCATCAGCAAGTACTGTTGATAAAAAGGAGAATCATAATGAGAAACCATCAGCTGATGAGTCGATGAACTATCCAAGTAAAACTGGAAGTTCATCTAAGTCAGCATCGATGGAACCTCAGACAGATCACTCTGAAGCATCAACCTCTAAACCCACTCCTCCCACAGACATTCATGCTCATTTTAACTTCGAGAAATCAACAAGAGACTTTCTCGATTCCGAATCTGAAGAAGAAATAATCTGTGAATCATCATAAATCATTAAGGGTAAGAAGCCTAAAAACTTCAAATCCTCAATGAAAACTGTTATTCCATCATTGATGAAATCTCCGGACAAAGGAAAGGGAAAGCTGAAAAATAGCAAATCTGCCAAAGATAACTCACAAGGCCTAGTACATCCTTCAAGTTCATCAAGTTTACTCGTAAGCAAAAACAAAAGTGGCCTGCCTCTGAGAAAACTAACCACCATTTTTCCTTTCATTCAGCTGAAGAAAAACAGACCTTCCTCAGGAGAAAAGAAGTAAAGCCAAAGACCTCTTCAAATAAAAAATCTGAACTAGATAGAAAGTTTGTAAAAATAACCGAAGCTAGGACAGGATTTACTTCTCCTACATTTACTTCTTCGTTTCCATCGAATAAAAAGAAAGCTAGACATACATATCCAAAGCATCATAACTATAAATGTTTAACTCTTTTACAAAACCTGAGGACACATGTTGACACATCACTTCCCATTCTCCCAACACGTTTATCGATACAAAGTTAAAACCAATGAAAACATGAAGAAGCCCAAACCCAAGGGCAAAGGAAATACTAATAAACCTAAGCCTACAAAGGCTAAAGGAAATGAAAAGAGAGTGGTACCCTCTACTAACAAACGTGGACCCATAAAGAAATGGGTACCTAAAACCCCTTAATTTGTCTTGCAGGACCAGTATGTGCAACCATGGTACATGGATTCAGGTTGCTCCAGGCACATGACTGGTGATAAAAGTCTGTTAGCATCAATTTGATGCTAATAACTAACTTAAAAAGTTTTATTAAGCAATCTGGGCTAAAGATGGATCATCTGAAGACGCTTCTGTGCTAAAATGTCTAAGTCTGGAAGAAGACCAGCCATTGTGATAAATCGACCAAGTATGGACGACCAGAGCCTCTGTGATACGTCAGAGAGCCTCTGTGAAGACACAAGTACCAGAGCCTATGTGAGAGACACCAGAGCCTCTGGAGGACCACAGCCTCTGGTTGTATTGACTAGAGCCTCTGGAGTGACAGAGCCTCTCTGGTCTGTCTATCCTCTGGTCTATCCTCTGGTCCTTCAAGACGACTATCTTCAGAATCCTAATCTGGATAAGGCTAATCCTATTTTGGATAAGGCTAATCCTATTTTGGATAAGGCTAATCCTATTTTGGATAAGGCTAATCCTATTCAGATTATCATGGAGTTATGCCTATATATAGCACTGTTTCAGGCAGAGAAAATGTACGAGAGCATTTTAAAGCATTCTTTGTAAAACATAGATTTAGATTCATCATATGAGAGTCAATTAGGGTTCTTGAGAGTCTTTAATTTCCATTCAATAAAGAAAGCGGCGTTGTTTTCTATTTCATCTTCTTCTTGTACAAATCTCTCTTGATTCCCTTTATTAAATTGTTCTACTGTCAGATCTGGGTTACAACAAGTGGTATCAGAGCCAAATCGATTATCTTCAATCGATACGATCTTTCTGGCAGAAGATTCAATTTTCTTGAAAAAATACTCTAATGAACTGCTTGCTTTGTTCGACTGCAGTTTGGTCTCAAGAAACCCTAATTTCTTCTTCATATGCTTAATTGTCTATAGAGTTTCTTGGAGTCAGTCGATTTATTGAATCCTGTTCTTGTCAAATCTACGCATAGGCGTTTAGCAAGAGTTTATGGTACTCAGCCTAAGGCAATTGGTGGTTTATTYGCCAAACATATATTTATCACCAATTTATTGAGTATTATTTCATCTTTTATCTTTGTGGATTTAAATCTATAATAGCTTACTATTTTTCTTGCCTATTATCTCTATTCCTTCATGTTTAATGGCAATTTCCTTCATGCTTTGCCCTTAGAAGCATTAACAGCATCTCTGTCAAATTTTTTTTTTTTAAATTGACCTGCTGTTTCTTGAAGTTATAAAGCTTAATTGTCAATTCTTCTCTCCGGTTCTTAATTTCAATGGTATTTGCTTCGGTTATTCAAGTTATCTCTAATTGAATCTAGCTCTAAAGCTGAATTCCTACTCAATTTGCGGTTCATTGAAAGTTTCTTTGTCATTAGACTGTTTGCACTGTTTTGTCAAGTAATCCACACATTTATCTATCCTGTTTTGGATGAATTAGCTACTTTTGGGG
>NW_020202589.1:16888-31750 GCF_001531365.2 Cynara cardunculus var. scolymus
TCTTCTTCTTCTACAAATCTCTCTTGATTTCCTTTATTAAATTGTTCTACTGTCAGATCTGGGTTATAACAAAGTCAGTTATCCTTCTTCATCGAAAAATCTGGAGGCTCTGTGACTTTTGGAGATAACAACAAAGGTGAGATAACAACAAAGGTACAATCAAGGGATATGGCACTCTCACCAAAGGCAACATCTCCATCAGCATAATGGCTTATGTTGAAGGTTTGAAGCACAACTTAATAAGCATAAGCCAGTTCTGCGACAAGGGTCTTGAAGTTAGATTCCGCAAAGGTTTCTGTATCATAGAAACAAAGCCTGGTTAAACAATCACCAAGGCAAAAAGAGAAGGAAATCTCTATCTTCTAGATTTTGAATCCTCTATGGGACAAGACACCATTTTTCTAGTGTCTCATAAGAGCGATGAAAATTGGCTATGGCATCAAAAGTTCTCACATCTCAACTATGATTCATTATGAAAACTAGCCACACAGAAGTTGGTCAAGGGAATTCTGGATCTCAAATTCGAAAAAGATCATATTTGCTCAGCCTGTGAGATGGGAAAGCTAAGACGGGCCTCACATAAAACCAAGTCAGAAACCTCCTACATCAAGCCCTTGGACATGGTACATATAGACCTCTGTGGGCCAATATCAACTCAAAGTCTCTCTGGAAAGAAGTACATGTTAGTACTGGTTGATGAATACTCCAGATACACCTGGGTTGAATTTGTGAAGAAGAAATCAGATGTTCAAGACCTACTCATTGGAGCGATGAAAAGGCTCCAAGTCCTTCTACAACAAAAACTAATAAAGGTTAGAAATGATAATGGAACTGAATTCAAAAAATGCCAGAATCGATGAATACCTCATCAGTCAAGGCATTTCACAAAACTTTTCAGTAGCTAGAACTCCATAACAGAATGGAGTGGTGGAGCGAAGGAAGAGAACCCTCATGGAAGCAGCAAGAACAATGCTTGCTTCATCGGAGTTACCCATCACATTCTGGGTTGAAGCTATTTCCACTGCATGCTTCACCCCTAATCGATCAATCATCAACAAGAGGCACGAGAAGACACCTTATGAGCTCATCAACCAAAGAAGACCAAACCGTCAAATATTTTCATGTCTTTGGGTGCAAGTGCTTTATACTCAACGATAGAGAATATCTTGGCAAGTTCGACAAGAAAGCTGATGAAGGGATTTTTTGGGCTATTCTCAAACTGCCAAGGCCTACAGAGTCTACATCAGAAGGACAAGAATCGTAATAGAAAGCATCAATGTGTCCTTTGATGATTCCACACAAATGACTTCTAGACACAACAATTCAAAACTCAAACTTCAAAGAACAGCATCTGATTCATCACTTGGCAAACCCAATGAATCAGAGTTAGCTCAATTATCTGAAGACATCTTCGACGAAGAAGTAATCTCTGGACATGTGCCAACTGCAAAATCTATYTCCARAACYGATGAAGAACATGAAGTCTCCAATGCTAAAGGTACATCTCTTACTGAAACTCATGTTACTTCATCTTCTACTTCTTCTGTCTTCAGATCAAGATCAAGAACCAGAGTCTAACTCTGGAGATGATCTCTTCGAAAAGGAGCAAGCAGTCCCATCAGTCGATGAAGAACTGCATCCTGTTGCTCCAGAACCCCAATCAAGCACCAAGTGGAAAAAAGATCACCCACACCACCAAATCATTGGTGATCCAACCTCTGGAGTCAAGACGAGATCTGCCACTACCAATGAATGCCTCTTCGCAAACTTTCTGAGCATGATAGAACCAAAGAAAATTTCAGAAGCCCTACAAGACCCAAACTGGATAGACGCGATACAAGAAGAATTACTCCAGTTTGAAAGAAACAAAGTATGGTCTCTTATGCATCTACCCAAAGGAAAGACGGCAATAGGAACCAAATGGGTTTTCCGAAACAAGAAGGACGAAGTTGGCATAGTCATAAGAAACAAACCCAGGCTTGTTGCCAAGGGCTACTTCCAGGAAGAAGGGATTGACTATGATGAAACATTTGCCCCCGTCGTAAGACTTTAGGCCATCCGGATATTCCTAGCCTATGCAACTCACAAAGGCTTCAAAGTTTATTAGATGGATGTCAAGTCTGCCTTCCTAAATGGCAAACTTCAAGAAGAAGTATACGTGCAGCAGCCCCCTGGGTTTGAAGATCCAAAACATCCAGATTATGTCTACTTTCTGGACAAAGCTCTCTATGGGTTGAAGCAAGCACCCAGAGCCTTGTATGAAACACTATCTACCTTTCTCATCAACAATGGATTCAAAAAAGGTACAATCGATACAACCTTCTTTTTTTAAAAGCACAAAGGTGATATCTTACTTGTTCAAATATATGTGGACGACATCATATTTGGTTCTACAAATGCAAAAGATTGCGAAAAATTCTCGGAGTTGATGAAAAGAAAATTTGAGATTAGCATGATGGGAGAAGTAAGTTTCTTCCTTGGTCTTCAAATAAAACAAGCTTCAGAAGGAGTTTTCATCAATCAATCCAAATATGTGACTGACCTTCTGAAGAAATATTCTCTCTCAAATTCCTCATCGATGAGAACACCTATGGCTACAGGAGCTAAGTTATTTGTTGATCCATCAGGCAAAGCTGTGGATGTAACAACCTATAGAGGCATGATTGGATCACTCCTGTACCTAACTGCTAGTAGACCATACATTATGTTTGCTACATGTCTTTGCGCAAGATATCAGTCAAATCCTAAAGAATCTCATCTCTCTACAGTCAAGAGGATCTTTAGATACCTCAAGGGAACTCCTTCATTGGGTCTCTAGTATCCAAAGAACTCTGGCTTTGATCTAATAGCCTACACAGATGCAGATCATGCAGGTTACAAGCTTGATAGAAAGAGCACATCTGGAAGCTATCAACTCTTGGGGGACAGGCTGGTAAATTGGACATCTAGAAAACAAAACTGTGTTTCAACCTCTACAGCAGAAGCAGAATATGTTGCTGTTTCTAGTTGTTGTTCACAAGTTCTCTGGATGAAGACTCAGCTTAAGGACTACGGATTCCATTATGAAATTTTCCTATCCTCCGTGACTCCAAGAGTGCCATAGCAATCTCTACAAACCCAGTGTAGCATTCCAAGACCAAACATATCGATGTTAGGTACCATTTTCTGAAAGACAATGTTGAAAAAGGTAATATAGAAATGTACTTTGTTCCCACTAAGATTCAACTTGCTAATATTTTCACAAAAGCTCTTGATGAGAAAAGATTTTTATTTCTATTCAGCAAGATAGGTATGCTAAATTTCACCACTTAAAGGCAAACATCAATTTGAAACCTGAGATTCTCAATATCTCATGGTTATGCCTGTAAGTGATATAGTATGTTGGCCATAAAAAACCAAGTACACTAAACCAGAGCCTCTGGTTGTAAAGACCAGAGCCTCTGGTCATTTAGTAACACTTGTTCAAAAATTGGCTAAAAGTCTTTCATCACCTTCACAACCAGAGCCTCTGGTTGTATAGACCAGAGCCTCTGGATTCCAATTCTATGAGACCAGAGCCTCTGGATTCCAATTCTATGAGACCAGAGCCTCTTTGGTCCCAAAAATGGTCTCCCACATCCTTTCATGCATCTTAGTCGTATTACTTCCTTTATGCAACCGGAGCCTTTGGTTCCAAAGACCAGAGCTTCTGGTTTCCAAGTCCTTTGCGACCAGAGCCCCTCTAGTCCAAATTGGACTTCATGCATTCTTATATTACATCCTTTCATGTTTTCATCACCTTCGCAACCAGAGCCTCTGGTAAACCAAAGCCTCTGGATTCTCATCTCGTGAGACCAGCGCCCTTTTAGTCTTCATCACATTTTATTATAACTAGAGCCTCTGGTTCTAAAGACCAGAGCCTCTGGTTTCCAAGTCCTCTGCAACCAGAGACCTCTGGTTTCCAAATCTGACTTGGCATGCTAAATTCTTCCTTCATTCATCCTTAATAGCATATCCAAGACAACCAGAGCCTCTGGTTCTAAAGATAACCAGAGCCTCTGGATTCATACACTTTGTAACCAAAGCCTTAGGGTCTCAAAGGCTTCATCTTCCCATATCCTTTTACTCACTTCATATCCTTTTTCATCACCTTTGTCACCAGAGCCTCTTGTTCTAAAGACCAGAGCCTCTGGATTTGTTGTCTTTGGAACCAGAGCCCTCTGGTCTCAAAGACCCACTATTTTTCTTATCCACTCTAACACTTAGCCACATTTCATACCTTTCCTTCGTTATCCTTCACAACCAAAGCCTCTGGTTGTATAGACCAGAGTCTCTGGTCACATCATTCATCATTATTATTGGTTCTAGGGGGAGTTTTTTAAAACTCAAAATTATCTTCATGCATCATTTGAGGGGGAGCTACTCATTCATCATGAATCTCCATTTCATATACATGCATTTTCCATACCAGAGCCTTTGGTTCTACTATCCAGAGCCTCTGGACACAAATGCTACATAAATAATGAATACACCATGTGTTTTTAACCAGAACCCCTCTGGTTCTACATAATGGATTGCCCATGCTTATTCAGAAGCTCTGGTTTGTCATCCAAGGCTTCTTAATCATGCAATCCAACATTTCATCGATGAATTCCTTCATCGATGTTCAACCAGAACTCCTCTGGTTCCCCATCAAAAGGGTTATGTGAAACCAGAACTCCTCTGGTTCCATGACAAAATCACTTTCATCCATAAACCCATCAAAATTGAAAATTTTCAAAAGATTATACAAAATTGCAGCTTTTGTGACTAAAAACTATAAAACATGGGTTTTTAGAAGACCAAAACTTCGTAATTCGTATTAATATTACAATTAGATGGGATTTTAAATTCAAATTGTTTTTGGATTAATATTTAACGAGATATTATTTGGCATAATTTCTTATTTCAAATAATCCATACGTCAACCTCACACGCGCCTGACACCATATACAGCTTGTTCCCCATGAACCGTTTCATTTTTCCCTTCCCTAACCCCGCCTTGACACGTGTCCTCCAACATTAATGGCACGTACAATCAAGACGACTCACGATCTCCAAATCAAATCACCTTTTACCCAACCGACTACCATTTTCATGATTATTTAAATATAATAATCAAGAAAACCTGTTCATATTCCCCATCCCCCAACCCACCCTCTCACCTCCTCCCTACCTATAAATACCCTTATTCAACATCTATTTACTCTTTACGCTTCCTAAAACCTGCAAACAAAATTTGACGAACGATCTTACCTGCAACTTCCTACGCAATGGCTTCCTCCGCATCACACGAGTCCAATAACAACGACAGCCACGTTCAATCCACCGGCACCGACAGCCGCACAATCGTCTTCCTCCCAATGAAGCCCAACAACCATGCCATTGAACTGTAAAACACCCTATTCGACGACAGGTTTGCCGTCATGATCGAATTCTTCAAAAACTGCATTCTTCTCCCAGCACTGAC
This sequence comes from Cynara cardunculus var. scolymus, assembly GCF_001531365.2. Lineage (NCBI taxonomy): Eukaryota > Viridiplantae > Streptophyta > Magnoliopsida > Asterales > Asteraceae > Cynara > Cynara cardunculus. The sequence continues at coordinate 22,377 of NW_020202589.1, forward strand.
CCTCACTAACAATGGCGTACCACTAAAGTACGTCCAACAATACTGGCAGACCTGCTAATTCGACCCTGAAAGCCATGGGATAATGGGGGACAATGACCCCCCAAACGACATGATTTGCTCGCTCAAGATCTCACGAGGAAAAAGTATCTCGAGTACTGTGCATTCCCACTCGTCGAGAACTCGGCATTGAGCAATATGCTGAGCCACCCACCACCTCTGACATTCTCCGGTTCATTCAAATGCTAGGTTACAATTGTGACCATGCAACGCCTCCGACTTCAAAAGGAAACATTTACCGTCAATGTGGAACATGTTCTTCTCCATCTTGAACAGGGCCCTCACCTACAAACTAGGGTCGATGGACCAGGGCAACATCAACATCATGACAATCATGTATGGACTCTTCTTCAACATCCCTCCCGACTACGCTTTTCTCATATACAATGAGATCCACACGGTCGTAGTCAAGAAATGCAAGCTCCAGGTGACCGGCAAGCCCCTAACCTCTATTTTGTTTCCTCGTTTCCTAGCTATCTTCATAGGGGATGCAATGAGAAAACATGACCTCCCGACCGAAGAACCTTTCAGCCCCGTCTTCAAAATGCATGGCCATCGACCCACGCTATCGAAGGAAGGATACACCACCAACAGATCCATCTCCGAAGCCATGCTCAGTGTCATTCCAGAGACATCTGAGATACGCAGAACCTACGAACGCTCTCTGCTGTCCCATGAACCAAGGGCAGCTACCCCAGAACAAATAGAGCCGTCCCGAGAAACAAGCGAGGGAGCACAGGAGGCATCTTCATCGGATGATGAAGATGATGATGACAATGACACTCCTCTTGCATCCCCCGACCCCACTCAAAACAAATCCCCCTCCCTCTTCCCAAAGGGCAACCTCCTCCCCTACTCCTAGCGATCAAGGCCAAAGGGGTATTGAACAAGGACCACCCAGTCCAATCCCACAACCAGCCAGCCATCCAGAGGCCATTCTTCGGGCCTCTGGAGATGATTTATTTGAGGAACCTCACTTTCCATCGCCCCTCTCCCAACAGAGAGGCGATGAAGACATAAGAGCCAGATCGCCTCATGGCTCGACAGTACCACCCACACACGTAGAAGCATGTGTTGCTTCTACCATTGATGAACCCTAAGATTGGTCAGAGCGATCTCCCTTTTGTGCACCACAACCTTTTCGATACTTGATCCAGCGAAGGGGAAACACACTTACTTCTCTTACCCGGCCTCTGAAGCCGAAGAAGAAGAAGAAGTTGTCGCAACATCTGGAGATAGCTCATCACTTGAGGGTTATCAATGACCTGATGGAAGTCCTTCAAGGCCTAAATTTTCACAAGGCATTGAAGGCGCCTCAGGAGCAGAGGCTCAACCTGCAGCATCTGTTGCTGCAGGGGTTACCCCCACGGCAGAACTGGTTACAAAGGCTAAGTTCCAAGCCTTTGTTGACTTAGTTCAGCGGTCCTTGGACGACCTAAAACTCATCATCCAAAGGATTCTTGACAACCCACCATCCATCGACACCACCACCCTTCAACAATCCCTTGGCACCCTTCAACAAACCCTCACCACCCATGCCACCCAAACCCGAGACAATACCACCCGTCTCCAAATGCTTCAACAAACCATCACCCAACACCACAACACCACCTCCTCCATTGCCACCCAAAGAAACCAAATCCTCATCCACTCCATCGCCACTCTCACGGCCCAGGCAACTGCGACCGATGAGAACCTAGCCTCCATCACCACCCAAATAAACACCATCTTTCAGACCCTTAACGCCCTACCAGCCACCATACTCTCTCAACTCCCTCAACAAACCTCACCCCAAACAACTCCATCAATCGATGAAACCCTGGCCTCCCTCACCACCCAAATGACCGCCATACAAACCACCTTAACCCAACTCCCAGCCACTATACTAGCCAACATACCCCAACCTCCACCACCTCCACCTCCCTCTACAGGCCCATCCTTCGATGCAGCCTTCTCCTCCTTCACTGCAGAGGTGAGGAATCTCATCGCCAACCTTCCCAATCCTCCATCGACATCCACCACCACCTCTGTGCCACCGCCACCTCCATCAAGCACGGATTTTGCCACCAGAGCCGATCTTCGGGCTCTATTCAAGGCATTTATCTCATCGTTTAATGAGTTAAGTGCAAAGTTTGCTGCCAGGTCAGTCAAGCCTACCATTGCGCTGAGGAAGAGTCTTACACAACAGCAAGATCGAACAAACACTCTTCTTCGCACCATGGAATAAAGGCGCAACAAGGATCGAGTGCGCACATTGGCCGACCACATACGACTATGTAAGAAGAACAGGTCCAGGGCCTCCTGTTCATCAAGCCGCCCCCTCAAACGACGAAGGCATGAGGATCCAGACCCCAATGATCAAGGTCTCGGTCCTCATGAGGGGGAGAATCAGGCTACCGCTTCACAACCCACGGAATCTGCTGCACCCTCGACATCCCATCACCAAACACAAAACCCACCATCTTCACCACCCCAAACACAACAATCTCCATCAACCCAAGCAAGGGAACCAGAGGCTCAGCCCTATGAAAATGTACTTAATGTACATGTTCCCCTTGCTACCATACCTAAACCCATCATGTTGAGTTCCTCAACCGATGAAAATCCATCCACCCCACCAACAGAAACCAACCCACCTTTTACTCCATCACCAACACCAAACCTACCATTAACCCCATCACCAACCCCTCGCGATACACAACCTTTCATCACCCAACCCGATGAACCTGAACCACCCCAAAATGAGCCAACCCAATAAACTATCCCATTGCCAATCGATACACAACCCACTACCCAAACTCAACCCCCAATCAAACCAACCATGGTGCAAGCGGACATTCCCTCTTTATCAAGGCATCCTCTGTAGACCCTATTCGATGAAATAATCGAGAACATGGAGTCGCTAAAGAGACATCCAGAGATACCTCCCAGGGAACCCATCATGATGGAGAACATCCATCAATATCTATACCACGATCGCGATGAAAGCTTGTCTCTCAATCCTCCTGTTCTATTGCCAGAATCCATGGACCTCATACACCATCGGTTCGTTAGACAAACTACCCAACCACCTCAAGCTGTTTTCTCAAACGATGGGATAAGGATGGTAATGGATATCAAGATGAGGACCTTCGCCAATAGAGCTATCAAATATATCGAGTACACGGTGGAGAGTGCTTATGGTCAGGTCAGCGTCTTCAACGACAATGACTTTATCAATCTCAACCCCTATGACTTGATCGACCTTTATGCATTCACAGCTCGAAGACAGTATCAAGGAATAAGATTTGGGATGGCAAACAGAGTGATAGTGAAGACGATGGAGATCCTGGTGAAGCACAGAGCCAAGAGTGATTTTCAAATTGCTCTTCAATTGGGTATCGAAAGACTCTCCTGCACTCCACCGAATGAAGACTTTCCTCAACTGCAAGAGAAGAGATCTGCCTCTGTCTTAACTCAACCCGAGCTTGGACTTGTCTTCAAGAATGAGTTCGGGCCAAAGAAATTTTTCAGACTAACTGAAGCCTTCAAGTATTCAACCGATACACTTGAGTGGTTTTAGAAAGTTATTAGAGAGAGGCTGGGCAGAACTCATGTGCCAAGAGAAGATGGAAAGCAACTCATTCATGAGATATCAACAGTCCACAGCTATCGAAGACTGCTTCTGTGCTTCTAGGAAATATCTCAAGGTAGATCATGATGAGTTGTAAATTTTTTCCTTAATATGAAATGTCTTTTGCTTCTAGTACTGTAAGAATTCATCATCCAATGAAAATTTGGAATTTGATGCTTTTCTGTAGAGTAATCTATGTTCTTCAAAGTTGTTCATAGATTAGTTTATGTTTGTTCTTTCATTACTTAGGGGGAGATTGTTAGACCCCATAATTTATAAGTGTAAAAGTAATGAAGAATAATAAGTGATGAAGAACTAGAAGACCGATGAAGACACTAAGGCAGAATTGACTAAGTCTGGAGAAGAACCAGAGGGTCGATGAACAACCAGAGATGCGATGGAAAGAGCATCTTCATCACCCCTCTAGTCAACAACACTTAGAGTTATCCTCAGCAATTCAACCAGAGGCATACGATGAAGATATAAGGATAAGGTTGAATCATCATCCCATGAAAGACAGCTGGAGATGACAAATCGACAGCTGGATTTCAAGTTTATCTTAACTTATAGCTTATCCATGGTTTATATAAACTTTATCCGTTAGTAGAAGATTAGCTAAATAGTCTCACTAGATAGTTATCTTATAATTAGCCTTCTAGTATAAATAGGTGATTAGGCCTATTGTTAAAATTGTCGCTTTTACGTTTTTCATATTGAATAAAGTGAAATCATTGGCACTCAATATTATTCTTTGAATGTTCATACATTGTTCTTGAGTCTTCATCATTTTGTTCATTAATACACTATAATTTGGTTATTCTTAACTCAATTATTAGTTTTATTGAGAAATTTGTGATCAACATGCTTTTATTTATAAAAGATGAACAATTGAAGAACAAATGTAATCTCACAAGAATTTGCGTATAGTTTAAGTCGGCTCCTTCAGGTTTTTTGAACCTGAGACGGAGGCCTCCTTTTATACACTTGGGTCTAACTAACTATGTTATAAATTAGGCATGGAAATCTGAGCTAACTAGTCTGCATCCTTATCTTTGACTTTCCTTGATTAGCGGAGCAGACTTGGTTAAGCCACCTTTAAGCTGTTAGATGCTTGCGAGAATGTCTGGGCTAACGCGCGCTTTCCATGAAGAAGGTAGCCAGATGCTCTGCATGTACTATGCAGAGGCTCTGGGTCTTGGAGTTGTTGCTCGGAGTCAAGCGCTTATGCTTTTTGGCGCACAAGACTTGAACGATCACGGAGATAGAGGGCGGGCTCTGTATAACAGAACCTTCACTCTGAATAAGAGCTCTGGTCCTTGATCCTCTGCATGAGAGCTCTTAGCCAGACAACTTCTATAGACTAAGTCCTACTGACTAGAGCAAGACACTTCTTACTTATACTTTTACAGGTTTGGGGTCTAACATAGTCTGAATGTTATTGAGAAGAGGATAACCGGCTTGGTTTGAAACTTTGAATAAACCTTATTTGACTTGAGGGTTTAAAAGTAGCATTATGATATTCTGGATTATGTAAACCTGTTTGGAGTTGATATATTAAGCAGAGAATTTGGCTTGAAAAGTGAAAGGTATTGGTACTATGCCTTACTTGTTCATATATTTGCTATATATACGAAAAGTTGTTTTACTTAAAAGTTTTTGGTGATTTTCACCCTGCAATAGTATAAATAGGGTAACTCACTAGACCTTTCGATCTAACCATTGTTTTGTGATTTAAATACGTATTGCAGGAAGTGCAGAAGGTAAGGGAAAAGGGAAAATGTAATAATTTTCCTATATGATTATGTGCGTGAAGGTTTACTGATGGCATGTATAGTTTTGATAGATGATCTGGTTTAATGCAAGAATTGTATTTGGAATTTTTGAACCATGTATTTTGTACTGGTAAATTCCTGTACTAAGGGACCAATGTGGTGTATAAACATGTATTTCTTTTATATGAAGTATATGTTATATGTAATGCGTGAAAAGGGCTGTTACATGTCTGAAAACTTGGGATCGTGTTTATATTTATAACACCCCGTCCAACACTGTAAATCATGATTTGGAGAATACTAATATCAGATGAAAACACGTCATTAAGTCAACACTTTCAATTTATATATAAGTGATATAATAGATACTTTAACTACATTTGTCATTATAAGTACCGCAATAATCATAACTTTTATTAAGAAAAAAATGTATCATTATATTCGTTTTGCACAAACTTGTTACCAATTGGTTGGTTTTAATTTCAATCATGGCTATAGATTTCAAAGCTCTATCACACATTTATACATCCACCATCTTCTTCCAAACTATTATCTATCTACCATTGCGAGATGATGAAAGTCAACGTTAATTTAGATTTGAGGAACACTCAAACTTCATGTTGCCAAGTCATCATCCTTGATTTCACTTTTATTTTTGCAATTTTGCACTATAATTTTTTTTCATTTAGTTGGTTTTGATTCCAACCATGGTATAGATTTCAAAGACGGTCATCCGAAATAAGACAACTTTATGAGGCAAACCCCATGATTTGACACAAAGACATCCAATCCACATTTCTTATACACTTCATTTTATTCAAATCTTTCAACTCTTCATCAATGTGAGACAACCTAAAAATCAACCACAATTCACCATATGAGAATACTCAATTCTCATGGTGCCACCTCAATACCCCAAGGTTTTCTTTTATATATATAAAGATAAAGTTTTTTTTTCCGTTTGGTTGGTTTTCATCTAGTTATAGATTTTAAAGAGGGTCATCTAAAGTAAGACAACCCTATGAGGCAAACCCCATGAATCGACACAAAGACACCAATCCATCTTTTTATACACTTTACTTTGTTCAAATCTTTCAACTCTTCACCAATGTGGGACAACTAAAACTCAACCACAATTCACCATTTGAGAATACTTAATTTTCATTGTGCCACCTCATTACCCCAATGTTTTACTTTTATAATTCTCATGGTGCCACCTCATCGCCCCACGGTTTTACTTTTATATATATAAAGATATAATAATATAATAATTAATGTTGCACTATAATTTTTACAATTTGGTTTGTTTGATTTCCAACCATGGTTATAGATTTAAAAAAGGGTCATCCAAAATAAGACAACATTATGAGGCAATGTGATAACCAGATCTTGGTTGTCACCTGAGGTAATGAATACGTGATTATCTGTTATATGTGATTATGTGACAGCATGATAAATTCTACATTTGATCATGTGGGTATGTGAATTATGTGCATAATATAGGTGCATAAATATGATTAGGTGTATTTATGTGGGTACACATACATGTACGATATATATATATGGGATATGCATGTATGTATGTGCATGTGTGCATGAATATATATATATATATTGTTAGCTCTAATATTTACTTCATGTAAAAGTATGAAAAAGTATTCTGCAAGTGTTGACAGAAGGGTATCTTCCACAAAAGACAACAGAGGACCAGCAACAGAAGCTATTTCATCGTGCAAGTAAAGTTCAACAGAACATCTGATGTCTCTCACAGAGGTTCTGGAAAATGGTCCTCTGATAATAAGATCTTACAAGTCTACTATAGCAGAGCCTCTGAGATGGCTCAGAGAGGGTCTGCGGATTCGTCTTCTGTGAAGATCCTGTTCTGCTGTTTTTCAAAGGTGGTTAGCTGCATGTGCTTCTCACGTGACTAGATTTTAATAGACTTTATTTGGACGGCTTAGATGATTTCACTTTCTAGATCATGCCAGAAAAGTCGTTAGGGTCTAGTATAAATAGCAGCTTAGGCTTTTGTATTCAGTGTGCTTCCGTATTGTAATCGTCTATATTTTCAATCAATTGAAAATCCTTTGAAGCTATTCTATTGCATTCATCTTCTTCATATTAATCTGTGTGTTCTTGGTTAATTACTCTGTTTTGTTCTTATCATTGTTTCCGCTGCATTGTAATCGTCCTAGAGATCATTCAGAGTAAGAGTTCAAATATCAAAGCTGAATTTACAGGTCCTAACAATTGGTATCAAAGCAGGAACTGAATTCTTATTCGATTAATTCTGTTTTTGGTATTAATCTGCTATTTTTTTCTAGAACACCAGTCTTCTTCTTCAGGTTACCCTGTTTTACTCTTTTAAATCAGTTTCATCTTATTCCTAATTTTCTTCTTCTAATGGCGAACTTGGCCAATACCTCGTTCATGAGCATTGGTTCTCAATCAAAACCTCCCATGCTTATCCGTGAGGAGTATCCGTAATGGAAGGTGCGAATGATTAACTTTTTAGAAGGAATTCACCCTAGAATATGTGAATTTCTCTACAATCCTCCATATGTGCCAATGAACTTAATTCCAAGAGTTCCTGCTACTGGCACAACCCCTGAACTTATGAGCCAAGACCTGTTGCTAACTGGAGTGACGAGGACAAAATATTGGTTAATTTGGGCAGCAAATGCAAACGGTTGTTAATCATGGCAATACCTCACGAAATCTTCAAATGTATCGATCACTGTCAATTGTCCATGGATATTTAGGCAGAATTAGAAAAATAGATTGAAGGAGGTAAGAAAACTCTTAAGAACAATCGAGCAATTTGCATTGACGAATACCACAGCTTCAAGGCGAAAGAGGGTGAATACCTGTCGGACACATACTCTAGACTAAACACCCTTATTAGCAATTGCAAAAGGTATGGAGTAATGAGAACGGCAGAGGACAACAACTCTCTGTTCTTGAAGAGCCTTGGAATTGAATGGATGCACCTAACCATGTCTGTGAAGGCCACCTTGGATTTGGAAGCTTGGACTTTTGCTGACTTATTTGGTTCTCTTAAAAGTCAAGAGCCTCAAGTTCTACGAATGAAAAAGAACTATGGTGGTCCACTTGCTCTGGTTGCAGAGGATGGCAGCTCTGGAAAGGGGAAAGGAACACAGAAGGAAGAGAAGAAGAAGAAGATCTTGATAGCAGAGAGTGAGGAAAGTTCTAATGAAGAAGTCTCGATGAAGGTGATGATGAAAACTCTGGCCTTGATCACCAGAGAATACAGAAAGGGTGGTGAGAGGAAGGAGTACAAGAGTTTCAACAGAAGAAACTTCACAGAGGGTGGTAGAGGAGGAGCAGAAGCCTTCACAGAAGGTAGAGGAGCAGAAGAAGGAAGAGTCGAAGGAAGGATGCTTTAGATGTGGCAAACCAGACCACTTTGCTGCAGATTGCTGGTCAAAAGGGCCAAAGGCTCCACAGAGGGGTCCTAGAGATGCAGCCTTCTACAAAAAGAAGGCTGACTACTACCAACAGAAGTCTCTGCTAGCTCAATCGAGTGAGTTAGTAACTGATGAATCCTCTTATGAAGATGAGCAGAAGGGTCTCCTTGCTTGGGAAGACTCAGACACAGAGGATGAGCTCTTCTGTGGGATGGCTAAGACTCTGACTCCTCTGAAAGAAATGACCAAGAGGTTTCTACTTCTTACTCTTCTGAAGCACTTGATCTATACACAGAGATCATTGATAACCTCGATTCATGTCATTTGGAGCATTTCAAGCTAAAAGAAAAACTTTCTCTTTGTGAAAAAGAAGTCATTCTTCTCACAGAGGAAAGAAACAGATTTTCCAAAATGTTCGAAGAAGCTCAAAGAAAGTTTATAAATTTGGAAAATTCTTCAAAGGAAAAGTTTGCCGAGGTTCAAAAAGATTTGAAAAACAAGGTG
>NW_020202590.1:0-3952 GCF_001531365.2 Cynara cardunculus var. scolymus
TAGGTTATGCTTCACACCCGACGGTCAAATCACTTATTCCAATGGAACTAAATGTATCTACCCTTCGAACAGCCTTGCACCTACCCTCCTTGGCAACTTTCAATTTGGATACCTTCGCCCTAACCCCAACAGACGACGAACTAATTCAATTCCTTGAATTTCACTCCTACTCTGCGAAGACTAAAATTGTTAAAATGACTGAATTCAAACGAAAAGGCCTTCCCTCAATTTGGAACACTCTGTTCTCGATAGTGAATTGCTGTCTAACAGGGAAGGTCGGAAGCCATGACCAAGCCTCACACACCATGCTTTCCATTGTATATGGAATCTATTTCAACCTGCCCCTTTATTACACACAGCTCATCTTCGAAGACATGGTGGGATTAATTAAAAAGAAGTGTGCTACTCAGAGGGGTGAGAAGTCGAAGGTGAAGGCACAAAAGAAGGCCAAAGAGGACCTCAATCATCCAAATCTAATCCTTCAAAGGTTCTTTGGTTTGGTCTTTGGCAATATGTTAGCAGAGAAGTTGCCCTCTGCAGAGCCTAATGCGCGACTGTATCCAATGAAGGAGTTCCACCCCACAGAGCATGAGCTAGGGTACAGAAGCCCAAGACCTATATCAAAAGCCATGCTCAAATACCTTAGCCACGGAGATATGAAAGCATACAGACGTGGATACAGGAGGCCAGAGCTAGTCCCTGAAACCCCTCCACGCATAGGTATCCCCTTAGGAGAGATAGTGCAAAAGATGAGGGTTGAGGGAAGACTGGAGGAGCTTGCAGAGGCTAGAGAGGTGAGTGAGGATAGACCGAGAGTAGTAAGTCCCCCACAAAAGAAGACAAAGAAGGCTCAGAAGGATGTTGACTGTTCTGAGAAAAAGAAAGGGAAGAAGAGACCCGCAGAAGAAGAGGGTCCAAGCAGTCCTCTGCAAAAGCCAAAGAAGAAGAAATCGAAGAAGGCCCAACCCGCAGAGGTTGAGGTCACAGAGGTTGTACTCCAAGAAAGCCCTGTAGAGGCTACTCCAAAGCGCAGAAGGTTACGCAAGGTTGTTCACGAAGAGTCCCCAATAGAGCAGATACACGATGTAATCTTCCACATCCAACAAGAGTTTAAAGCTCCCACAGAGGTAGCGGATTTGGGAACAGAAGTCGTAATAGACGACGAAGAAGAAGAGTTGGAGATAGAAGAGGGAGTAAAAGATGCCGAAGGCACAGATCCAAGCCCCCTCCTAGTGCAACCCACATTTCTAGGGACCCGGTTCTAGAGGGAACCCCTATTGAAAAAAGCGTGCACACGCTGAGCCCTAAACCAGCAAACCTCGCAGAGGACATTCTTTCGTCCTCTGTCGAATGCACAGTCCCAGAACCACAATCTACTCCAACATCCTCTCAAAAAGATGGTGGTTTTAAAATAAGAGTCCATTCGCCCAAGGACTCGTCACAACCCATAGAGGCATCCGTTGCCTCTCCACACTTGAGTGAACAACCAAGTTATGCTTCAGAGGCATACGAGAGATTCACAGAGACTGCGGGTCTAGAACGCCCAAAGTCTCCATTCGATCCCTCTGCCAAGTTGGGCTCTGAACCTACTGGGCACGACATCAACAGAACACTGGTAGGCTCTCCAATTGGAGATGTTCGAGGATCTGATGGAAGTCCCCGAGCTAACATCGAAAAACCAGTCACTGAGGGCGCCTCACACTCCGAGGCTACTAGGTCACCATGTGTTGGTGATCTAGGTTCCCAAAGTACTTATGTGACGAACGAGGAGTTACAAACCTTCGCCACAGAGGTATTCAAGAAGATGGATGAGTTGAAAACCTTATTCTCTTCCCAACCGGCGACAGAGGCTCTGAAGGAGTTGACTTCCACAACTTCTGAGCTCAAGGAGATCGTATCAGCCCTTCAGAGCTCTGTCCTCAACAAAGACAACCTCACAGAAGCTTTTAGCGCCTTGTCTCTCAACCCTTCTTCAATCCAAAAGCTCAAGACAGAACTAACAGAGGTTGGCGCCCAATTCGCTGCAGACTTCATTTCCGCCGGCTACACGGATTATTCTGCCTTCAAGGATGAGATCAAAGGGATGTTCTCCTCTGCGGTCACCTATGGCATTGACTCTAAATCCTCCAGGGCTAACATTAACCATTTAGCCACTCGCAGAGAACTAGACGCAATGGTTGAAGCCCTTGGAGAGACCGTGCAGAAATACACAGACCAACTACTCAAAGAAGCCCGAGCAAGCAACAAATCTATAAGAGACTACACGAAACAACTCGTCAAAGATGGTGATAACTTCATAAATGAGATCTATCGCTGCATCTCTAAAATGAAATGGGCCACAAAGATGGATATCAACACTGCTTCTGTGATTGCTGAGGAGATCATTCAAAAGATGGAGAAGGCGGCTTCCAAAGTTTTAAAGCGATTGAAGAAGGCTCTCCTTACTACTTGCAAAACAGAATCCACTAAAATCCATGACGGTCAAGGAGGTGATGACCATGATCGTCATGAGGGGGAGAAGAAGAAAGAGGAACCAAAGAAGAAAACCTCTGCCAAACCACTAAAAATAGTGGACTCTGCTGCTGCCCTATTCTCTAAAGACAAATCTCCAGAGCCTAAGGGGAAAGGCAATGGTAAAGCAGTAGAGGAGTCGGCACAGAAGGGGTCAAGCTCTGAATCGCCAGAGCAGATCAATGAAGAAGAGTATGATGACCCGGATCTTGTTTGAGCTCTAAAGGCATCTTTGGCAGAGGCACAGGCGAGAAAAGGCAGAGTCCCCATCCCCAGAGTTGGAGAAGGCTCATCTTCCAAACTCACGAAGATACCAGAAGAAACGTCCACGGGTACGTTTGACGCTCTGTTAGGAACTGTCAAGCCTATCCTACCAGAGGGGTCTACCCAGAGGCCTATACTAGAAGAAGAATCCAGAATGCCAGAATCTGCCACGGTGGGGAGGGTATCTAAGATACATGAATCTATGAGCAAGATTCCTACGCAGAAGGTGCGCATAGAGTGCGTAACCATTGTTGAGGAGATTCTGCGGTGGCGTTACTCAGCTATAGACACAGAGCCCCCTTATGACCCAGAGCTTACATGTATGCCCTCTACCATTGCAAAGTTCCACTTCTGAAGACTCACAAGGCCACCAGAGCAGGTCTACTTAGAGCATGTGATCACCTCTCTCGAAACCATATCTCCACGGACAATGCTAAAGAAGACTATGCTATATGCTCAATATGTTGTAAAAAGGGATGACGGCAACCTATATACTTTCACAGATGCTGACCTCCACAACCTCTGTGTATTTGACCTAATATTCCTTCACAAGATATTGAACAAATACATGGAGAGGAGGTCAACATATTCGATATCTCTCAGAAGGCTGATTGAGGTAATGCTTGCTCAAGTCAAGTTCTACAGCCAGAAAGATTTCGACATTGTGATGAGGTTGGCCGAGCCAGAGCTAAAAATTTCCCTCCAAATAACAGACCAAGTTGGCTGCTTAGATTTCATCCCAACACTGTTGTCCACAATTCCATCTTTGGGTTTGTATTCCTGAACAAGGATGAAATTCTAAGGTTCTTCGATCCCAAAGAGACGCACAAATAATCAACAGAGTCTCTTGAATGGGTGTTCAACCTAGTGGTGACAGAGGTGCCGAGAGGGCATTTAAGGGCGGATGAAGTGAACCACCTTCTAGAAACGATCAAAGTTCAAGTCTCCTTCAGAGAATGGATATTCAAAGTCTACAAAACCATCAAGTCTGATCTGTAATTTGTCGTAGATGACTATCCAGACTCTGCTGTGGATTAATCTCTTGTAATAGTATAGGATTGCACTATCAATTTTCAATTCGTTCATTTATGTAATTCTTTTTCAGAGGATGAGTTTAATCTCCTCTTGTATTCTTTCATTAGTCATTTCTTGCACCCATTTGTCTAAATTTACTTTT
>NW_020202590.1:4262-10478 GCF_001531365.2 Cynara cardunculus var. scolymus
TTAATCGACTTTATTTGGACGGCTTAGATGATTTCACACGTCAAGATCTTGTCAGTAAGGTCGTTAGGAACTAGTATAAATAGCGGCTAAGGCCTTTGTATTCAATGTGCTTCTAAATTGTAATCGTCTTATTTTCAATTGAATTGAAAAACCTTTGAAGCAATTCTCCTGTGTTCATCTTCTTCCTCATCTTAACTGTGTGTTCTTGGTTTATTTTACTCTGTTTTGTTCTTAATATTGTTTTCGCTGCACTTTAATTGTTTTAAAGTTCATTCAGAGTATTAGATCATATATCAAAGCAGAATTTAAGGTCCAACAATACATCTTATTGGTAGGGTCAACACTGGTGCACTACAAAGTCTTCAGATCCATCTGGTAGGGTCAACACTGGTGCACTACAAAGATGATCCTGTAATAGTTGAAAAGTTTCTTACTGTTCTTTTTCCCAATGAAATTTAATGTTCTTCCGAGTCAATTTAGTCAATGGCACGGCTATCTTGGAAAAGTCCTGAATGAACTTACGGTAATAGCCTGACAGTCCCAAAAAGCTTGGACTTCAGGAGGATTTTTCAGAGCTTCCCATTTTGCAACTGCTTCTATTTTAACTGGATCCACTTTTACCCCAGCTTCGGATATGACATGACCCAGAAATTGAACTTCCTTTAACCAGAACTCGCATCAAACAGGCTGAGCATAGATGATCTTTTTCAAAGTTGAGATCATCAATCCCCTTGACCAGCTTACGTTTGGCTAGCTTTCTTAAGACATCAAAATTCAGGAGTGAGAACATCTAATGCCATAGCCAATTTTCATCACTCTTATGGGATACAAGGCAAAGGGTGTCTTGTCCCTCAGAGGATTGAAAATCCAAAAGATAGAGATTCCCTTCTTTCTTGGCCTTGATTATGGTTTGACCGGGCTTTGTTTCTATGATACATAAACCTTTGCGAAATCTGACTTCAAGGCCCTTGTCGCAAAACTGGCTTATGCTTAGTAAGTTGTGCTTCAAACCTTCAACATAAGCCACTTTGCTGATGGAGATGTTGCCTTTGATGAGAGTTCTGTATCCCTTGATGGTTCTCTTGCTGTTCTCTCCAAAAGTGAGAGCCTCCAGATTTTTTGATGAAGGAGGTCAGCAGACTTTTGTCACCAGTCATGTGGCTGGAGCAACCTGAATCCATATACCAGGTTGCACATGCTGATCCTACAAGACAAATTAAGGGGTTTTAGGTACCCATTTCTTGATGGTCTACGTTTGTTAGTAGGAGATACCACTCTCTTTTCATCACCCTTAGCTTTTGCAGGCTTGGGTTTGTTAGCATTTCCCTTGCCCTTGGACTCGGGATTTTTCACGTTTTCATTGGTTTTAACTTTATAGCGATAGACGTGTTGGGAGAATATGCAGTGATGTGTCAACATGTGATTCCTCAGGTTTTGTAAAAGAACTAAAAATTTACAATCATTATACTTTGGACATGAATGTCTAGCGTTCTTTTTATTCGCTGAAACTGATGAAATAAATGCAGGGGATGTAAATTTTGTCCTAGCATCGGTTGTTTTTACAAACTTCCTATCTAGTTTAGATTTTTTATTTGAAGGGGTCTTTGTCTTTACTTTTTTTCTCCTGAGGAAGGACTGCTTTTCTTCAGCTAAACGAGAGGAAAAGTGGTGATTAGATTTCTCAGAGGTAGGCCACTTCTGTTTTTGCTCACGAGTAAACTTAATGAACTTAGAAGATATACTACGACCTTTTGACTTATCGTTGGCAGATTTTATATTTCTCAATTTTCCCTTTCCTTTGTCTGAAGATTTCATCGAAGGTGGAATATCATATTTCATTGAGGGTTTGAAGTTTTGAGGCTTCTTATTCTCAATGATCTTTGGTGATTCACAAATTTTTTCTTCTTCAGATTCAGAATAGAGAAAGTCTCTTGCTGATTTCTCGAAATCAAAATTAGCATGGATGTTCGTGGGAGGTGTGTGTTCAGAGTTTGATGCTTCAAAGTAATCTTCTTGAGGTTCCATCAATTCTGACTTAGATGAACTTTCAGTTTTAGTTGGATGGTTCATTGATTCATAGCTGATGGTTCCTTATTAGGATCCTCCTTTTCATCAATAGTACTTGTTGATGAAGTGGGATTGACAATCAGACACTCTGGTTTTACCATAGGGTTCCCATCGGTCTCTGATTTGGAGGCGTCATTCCTTTCATCAGAATTCTTACATGTACTGCTTTCGTACACCACATTTTGAAAGTCCTGTCTTAAGACGACAGTTTTTCCATCGACTTTAACTCCTATAAAATTTGCTTTTGGTTTCGGGATAAAGTCGGCTTTCTGAATGCATCCAAGTTTGAAAGTGGATTCAAGGGTGGATTTCTTTGAATCGATGAAGGAGTCCAATTCATTGAATCCAATCCCTTGAGTGTCCGTTTGACTGTTTAACTTTTCATACACATCTTGGGCATCCTTGTATTTCTTCATCAGAAGTTCATTGGTTTGAAGTTTCTGGTGAAGAATCTCCCTTTCTTTTTGAAAAAAATCTTTGAGAGCTACTGAGTGAAGTCTCTCTGCCTCAGATTCTTTTAAGGCCTTAGTTTTCTTTTCGATGTCTTTGGTTACTCGCTTGTTTATTTCCAGAAGTTTTTCTTCCTCTGATTTTTTAAGGGCGACGATGCAAGCCTTTTATTTCATCAGATCAACTTTTTCTTCGGTTTGAAGATCAGTTTCTCTTTTGTAGACACTGACTTCTGTTTCTACTTTAAGTCTTTCAGATTTTTCAAAGCTATACTTTTCTTTTAATTTTAAAAAGTCCTCTAAAAGGTTTATCACTATTAACTCTAGCTCAGATGGAGCTGAGTTGGTTTTATTGAAAGTAGACTCACATACCTGGTCATCAGTTTCAGAGGAAGATTCTGCATTGGACGTGGCCATCAGACAGATGAGTGTTTTATCTTCTTCATCGGATGAAAAAATCAGACACCCAGTTTTCTTTCTCAGCCATCAGGCTTCGCTCTCTAGTATTGTACTTGTAATAGTCAGCATCCTTTACCAGTCGTCCACTGCATTTTCTGAAAAAATGACCGATTTTTCCGCACCTGAAGCAGCGGAGGTCATTTTTCCTTCCATCTTTGTCCTCTTTCTTCTCCTCTCATCTATATTCTCTTCTTTTTTCTCTCTCTTCTCTTCCATCTCTTATGTCTTCCCTCTGATGAAATTTAGATTGCTTCCTTTCATAGGATGGCTGGTACCTTTCCCTCTTGAACTCTTTTCGTTCATAGGGTTCTTGATGAACTTTTTCTGGAACTGCTTTGTAATCAAGGCCAGAGATTTGGCAAAGGCTTTGATATCATCATCTGATTCAGATGTTTCATCTTCAGATTCTGATTCCACCACTAGTGCTTTCTTTCCTTTCTTCTTGTGGTTTCTGGTGGAGGTCCTTGAAATTTCCTTTTCCTCGACTGCTAGAGCCAGGGGTCCACCGATAGACATCTTTTTCTTCCTGATGTCGTTCTCTTGTACAGCAAGCGTTCCGTATACGTCATGGAGTGACCAGCCATCTAAGTCCTTATTTGCTTGAAGGGACATCGACAGCTGTGTCCATTCATCGCCGAGACTTTTAAGGAATAAAACATTGTTTTCTTCCTTTGTTCTGGAGATATCATTTCGACGACATTGATTAATCAATGTGTTGAAACGATCATATGTCTTCTAAATCGGTTCATCAGGAAGAGCCATGAAGTTAGTGTATTCGTTGAGACATTGAGGGATTGGGAGATTTCATTGGGTATGGCCATAATTATCAGTCTTTTGGCCTTTTTGTCGGTCTCAACCCGCTCTATGTCGTCTTCATCCCAATTCTTCTCATCCTTGGGCATGTAGTAGGCAGGAATTTCTGTTGTGGTATTTGTTTCTAGTAGTCTTGGAACAAGAGTCAGTGGAACATAGGGACCCTCCATGACAGATCGTAGAAGGTTTCTGTCCATCCCTTCTAGAAAATTCACCATCTGTATCCTTCATTGTGGATACTCTTCTCTTTGAAGAGTTGGAGGTTTGGTAAGGGAACCAACACTATTGGCGGAATTCTAGTTGGCCATTAAGATTTTTACAAGAGAGAAAATTTACATTTTTAGAGAAGATATTTTTGTGAAAAACATGAATTGAGAGATTTTTTATGATTTGGATTGGAAAAACAATCAATTGGCTCTGATACCAATTGTTTATCCCAGATCTCTCAATAGCACTAATAATCAAGTTAAGAATAACCAAATTATAGTGTTCTAATGAACAAAATGATGAACACTCAAGAACAATGTATGAACATTCAAAGAATAATCTTGAGTGCCAAAGATTTCACCTTATTCAATAATAATGTAAAAACGTAAAGCGTCCTAAAATTACAATAGGTCTAACCACCTATTTATACTAGTAAGCTAATAAGAAGATAATTATCTAGTGAGACTATTTAGCTAATCTTCTACTAACAGATAAATTTTATCTATAATAAGGATAAACATTAAAAAAAGATAAACTTTGTAGAATCCAACTGTTGAATGGTTATCTCCAGCTGTCTTCCATGGGATATGAGTTCAACCTTATCTTCATATATTCATTGCTTGCCTCTGGTTGAACTGGTGAAGGAAACTCCAAGTGTTAGTATCCAGAGGGATTATGGAGATGCACTTTCCATCGCATCTTTGATCAGTTCATCGACCCTCTGGATGTTCTTCGGACTTAGTCATTTTTCCATGAAGTCTTCCATCATCCTTCTGGTTCTTCATCACTTGTTTGTCTTCATTACTACATGCATAATACTTATGGGGTCTAACATTACCTGAGCAGGTGTGGATGATGAGGGATCATTAGAAGTTGATTGTCTCTAGAGCTTCCTCTTTGACATCTTTGGCCATTAAGCAGAGATAGGCCATATCCTCCTCATCAGATTGTAGCAGATTGCTGAAGCTTTGTCTATCTTATCAGACTTTGGCTTTTTCTTTACGGTCATCGAAGGAGATATGCGGAAGTTACTTTTATTGGCAAATCTCCTAAAAGAATTAGTTAATAGCGCCAGTGATTCATCAAAATCTGCGAGATAAGATTCTGACAAATCCTCATAGTTAGTAGAATCTAACTCATTAATTACAACAGAAGGAAGAGAAGAAGAAGAAGATGGGATTTCAGCTGAAGCATCTTCAGAGGTTAGAGCTAACGGAGAACTCTTCCTTTCCCTGGAATCTTTGATCAGATTTCTTTTCAGCTGACGAGACTGCTCATGATTTAGTAGTATCCCATAGAGATTGCTGAGAGAGAGAGGGGACATGTCATATGACCTCATGAGACACATGGAATAAGTATCCCAAGAATCAGGGAGACATTCTAGAAACTTTGTCAAAGTTTCAGAGTTAGAATATTTCTTGCCTACAGTCCTTAAATCTATAAGAAGACAGTTAAAGCGTTGATGTACTTCAGACAAAGTTTCAGTCTTTCCACAAAGAAATATTTCATATTGTCTTACTAGATTAATCATCCTAGATTCTTGAACCTAAGAGGTTCCTTCATATTAAACACATAAAGTGTCCCACGTGGATCTAGAGGTTATGAGTTTCATCACAGAGTGATAAACCTCATCGGAAGAGACATAGCCATTATAGACCTTGCACGAGTGTCTATAGCTATCATCTTCTTATCTTCATCGCTCCTGTTAGCTCTCATATTTCATTTAATGTAAAAGTATGAAAAAGTACTACTGCAAGTGTTGACAAAAGAGTTCTACCACAGAAGACCACAGAGGACCAACAACAGAAGATGTTCAAACGTACAAGTCAAAAGTGACAGAACCTCTGTTATCTATCACAGAGGTTCTGGAAACTTGTCCTCTGTAATCAAAAGCATAAAAGTCGAGAATTACAGAACCTCTGTTGTCTCTCACAGAGGTTTTGGAAACTGATCCTCTAGCATCAAGAGCTTACAAGTCACATCCAGCAGAACCTCTGGGATGGCTCACAGAGGATATGCAGTATTAACTTATGTGAAGAACTTCTTTACTGTTTTACTTAGGTTAGTTAGCTGCTCGTGCTTATCACGTGACTATGTTTGTAATCTGCTTTATTTGAACGGCTTAGATCATTTCACTTGTCTAGGACATGTCAGAAAAGCCGTTAGGAACTAGTATAAATAGCAGCTTAGGCCTTTGTAATTCAGTGTGCTTCTCGTATTG
>NW_020202590.1:17448-18531 GCF_001531365.2 Cynara cardunculus var. scolymus
AGAGCAAGCTCCCCTCACCTCATCCTCTGTGACTACTTCCCCAGAAGCTTCTCCACCAGAAGCTATTCCAATAATTGAAAGTCCTCCAGATTTATCGTCAAACGAAGCTCTAGAACCTGAATCAGACTTTGCATTTCCACCTCAACTTCAAATTGTTCAAGAAACAGTGCCCTCTGTTCAACCACAACATGTCACAAAACGGACCAAGAGCCATCCTCAATCTCAAATCATAGGAGAACCTTCTGCCGGTGTTAAGACGCGAGCCACGGCAAATTTCTGCTTATTCACTTGTTTTGTAAGCGAAATTGAACCAAAAACAGTGGCAAAGGCTCTAGCAGATACCTTATGGGTTGATGCTATGCAAGACGAGCTAGTTCAATTTGAAAGAAACCAGGTATGGACACTTGTACCTCTGCCACCTAGGAAGCTTGCTATTGGCACCAAGTGGGTTTTCCGTAATAAGAAGGATGAGCAAGGGGTGGTGGTAAGGAACAAAGCAAGATTAGTTGCTAAAGGGTATTGCCAGGAAGAGGGTATTGACTATGAAGAAACTTTTGCTCCTGTGGCCAGACTARAAGYTATTCGTATCTTTCTAGCATTTGCAGCTCACAGAGGGTTCAAAGTATTTCAAATGGATGTAAAGTCAGCCTTTCTAAATGACAAGCTCAAAGAAGAGGTATATGTCAAGCAACCCCCAGGGTTCGAGAATGATAAGTATCCAAACCACGTCTACTTCTTAGACAAGGCTCTGTATGGTCTCAAGCAAGCTCCCAGAGCATGTTATGATCGCTTATCCAACTTTCTTACTTCCAATGGGTTTCACAGAGGTACGACATATATTACTTTATTTTATAAGAAAATGAATGATGATATCTTTCTTGTACAAATTAATGTTGATGACATTATTTTTGGTGCAACTAACGTTTAGAAGTGCAAGGAATTTGAGTTCTTGATGCAGAGTGAATTCGAAATGAGCATGATGGGAGAGCTAACCTTCTTCTTAGGTCTACAAGTAAAGCAATCAGCCGAAGGCATATTCATTAACCAATCCAAATACGTTCATGACCTATTGAAGAAGTATAA
>NW_020202590.1:19448-21664 GCF_001531365.2 Cynara cardunculus var. scolymus
CTTGCAAGGTTTGAGGGGGAGTATGAGCTTAAAAATAATAAAACCTTTGAAGAAGAAAAACGTTTTTAGTCACAGAAGTTTTTTCACAGAACCTCTGTGATCACTTGCAGAGGCTTTTTGAACGGACCCTCTGTCGACACTTCTTCTTAGGATTTTAAATGGTTTTTGTTTCTAGGAGGAGCCATGGAAGCTGGTTCAGATAGGGAGTTTTAAAATGAAAATCAAACCACAGAAGGTGCCAAAACCTTTTGAAGTATCTTGTTCTCAGAGGTCAATTCATCAGAACCTCTGGCGCTTCTAATAGAGGCTCCGTGGATTTGAACTGAGCAAGTACTCATCTCTCTGTGGATTTTCAAAACCGTTTAGGTAATAAAAAGGTGTAACATTATAAGAAGGCCTGACACATATCACAGAGGCTCTGCTACCCTTAGGCCGCTGACAGAACTCTCTTAATAGTTTTTGTCTATTGATATGGTGTGCGTGGTTCTGTGGATAAGGGTTAGAACTTACCACGCGCGTGTCAGAAAAGGGGGCGCACGTCATCAATCGCGCGTCTTCCTAACACGGCGTGTCATACCTTTTGAGCTGTTTCAACCCAAAACCACTCATCACGACCTTTCGTCAAAATAAAACGGTTCAATTCAAAATTCTCACTATAAATACCCCTTTCCCCCCAAATCAAAAACCTTTACCACTCTCATATTCTCCGGCGAACCTGAACTTGCGAACCTTCGTACAAAACCTGCAAAAATGTCTTCCTCATCTTCCTTAGCTCAATCCGTCAACGTCTCCAGTGACAACAAAGTCACACAGGCCCAAGCTCTAACGTCTCATGCCCTATCCTTCGTCCAAAACCGGTACGAGAAGGTCGTGCTCGTGAAAAAGCCAAACAACTACTACTTCGTCCCTTCAACTACAGGTTTCCATGAAAACCTTTCCTTTACTAGAAATTCTTCGCAACCATCCTCTCTTCTATGCCCTGTCTGCTACTAAACCTACCCTTGAGTCCTATATAACCCAATTTCTCCTAAGTTCTTATATAACAACTCTTGACAACTCTGGACTGACTATTGTGGGATATGCCTCTCACCCTACCAATAAATCCTTGGTACCATTGAAACCGAATGTGGATAAATTACGAACTGCCCTGCACTTACCTTCTATGGAAGCTCTTCAATTGGATGCATTTGCTGCTACCCCGACAGATGAGGAATTGATTAAATTCCTTGAATTCCACTCCTATGCGACCCCAATCGTCAAACGGACTCAGTTCAAGCGCAAAGGACTACCCCCTGTCTGGAACACCCTGTTCTCTATAATAAACTGCTGCTTGACAGGGAAGGTGGGACGCCACAACCAGACCTCGCACGCCATGGTGTCAATCATCTATGGGATCTACTTCAACCTGCCTCTCGATTATGCACAACTAATATTCGAGGACATGGTTGGTTCGATAAAGAAGAAATGCGCAACTCAAAGGGGAGAAAAGTCCAAGGTCAAAGCGCAAAAGAAGGCCAAGGAAGACATGAACCAACCAAACCTCATTCTACAACGGTTCCTTGGTCTCATCTTTGGAGATCTGATAGCAGCAAACTACCCTCTGTGGAGCCCAACGCAAGGTTGTACCCGTTCAAAGAATTCCACCCAACTGAGCATGAGCAAGGGTACAGAAGCCCCAGACCCTTATCCAAAGCCATGCTCAGGAACCTTAATAAAGGAGATAGGAAGGCCTATAGACGTGGATTCAGGAGGCCAGAGCCGGTCCCTGAAACCCCACCACGCATAGGAATCCCATTAGGTGAGAAAATCGAAAAAATGAGGGTTGAGGGACGAACGGAGGAGCCAGAAGTGGCTGGTAAGGTGAGTGAGGCTGGTCCTAGAATATCAAGTCCCCCACCAAAGACGATCAAGAAGACACAGAAGGGTGTCGACTCTTCTATGAAGAAGAAGGAGAAAAAGAGGCCTGCAGAAGAACAGGACCCAAGTAGTCCTCTGCAGAAACCTAAAAAGAAGAAAACCAAGAAGGCCCAACCGACAGAGGTTGTGGTCACAGAGGCGGCAATCAAAGAAAGCCCCGCAGATGCTACTACTCCCAAGCGCAGAAGGTTGCGCAAGGTCGTACAAGAGGAGTCTCCAACGGCGCCGATCCATGATGTTGTTTTCAACCTCCAACAGGAGTTCAAAGCGCCAATCGACGTGACAGTGTTGGGGACAGA
>NW_020202590.1:21854-33801 GCF_001531365.2 Cynara cardunculus var. scolymus
AGGACATTCTTCAGTCCTCTGTCGATCGCACAGCCGGGCAACCACCTTCTACTCATACATCCTCTCAAAAGGATGAACGTTTTACTACAAGAGTCCCATCACCCAAGGACTCGCCACATCCCAGAGAGACATCTGTTGCCTCTCCACACATGAGTGACCATCAAAAATGTGCTTCAGAGGCACATGTGAGAGTCACCGCGACAGAGGGTCTAGAAACGCCCAATGTCCACACTTGATCCCTCTGCCATGTTAGGCTTTGAACGTACAAGGCACGATATCAATAGAACACTAGTAGGCTCTCCTCACAGAGAAGTCCGAGGATCTGGTGGAAGTCCCCGAGCAGACTACGAAAAACCTGTCGCTAAGGACGCCACACGCTCCGAGGCTACTAGGTCACCATGTGTTGGTGATCTAGGTACCCAGGATGCCTACGTGACGAAGGGGGAGCTTCAAACCTTCGCCACAGCAGTATTCCAAAAGATGGACGAGTTGAAAAGCTTGTTCATCTCACGATCGATGACAGAAGACCTCGCTCCAATCACAGAGGCTCTGAAGCAGTTGAGCTCAACAACAGCAGAACTCAGGACAACACTCTCAACCCTTTAGAGCTCTGTCCTACAGAAGGATGATCTCACAGAGGCGTTCAATGCTCTAAGCCTCAATCCTTCTTCAATCCAGAMGTTGAAGACAGAACTATCAGAGTTGGCCGCCCAGTATGCCGCTGATTTCGTCTCCGCAGGCTATACAGACTACTCCAAATTCAAAGACGAAATCAAGCAAATGTTCGCTTATGCAGTCACTTACAGCATGGATACCAATTCATCTAGGTCCAATATCAACCATCTAGCCACTCGCAGAGAGCTAGATGCGATGGTTGAAGCTCTGGGAGACATCGTCCGCAAACATACAGACCAACTCATCTTTCTAAATTTGAGCATATTTCTAATATAATCGATTCAAGTGTCCTATCATAACACTTAAGTTAAACATAGGTGATCAGACTTTGTTTGATTTAAGTATAATAACGTGACACTCATCTTTCGGTTTTGCTAGTGACATGCTTTGCATTTTTTTATAAATTTGTTTGAAAATTGTTTTGAAAATGTTTGGTAATAGTTTGAGGTTTAAGAAAACCGGTATACTCTATAACCGAGGCATTGATACCAAATCTGTCACACCCCGCTAAAGCGGAAACACGAGGTGTAACAAGTAAGCATATCATAGCACCAATTAATTGATAACACCATTAAAGTACATAATCTAGATGTTTACAAGTCCATAACCAAACTATTCTCTATGAAGACAACATCATTTACAGAAAGAGGTTTCTAAAACTTGTGAACAGGTGTTATCGCAAAAGTGCTTCCAAAACTTCCATTTTTACTTATTTTCCTGAAAAACATAAAACATAAAACAGCGTCAACTACAAAGAGTTGGTGAGTTCACGGGTTTTCATATGCACAAAATATTTACAATGCATAAATCACTTCTTGTAAACTAATACCTAAATTTGCAAAAGATAAATGTAAATTTCTAACGATACTTAAAACTTGAGTCGCTACTGAGCCTTACCTGACCAATGTGCCCCATTATTCTACGAACTACCATAAAGTGTCCCGCTCGCTTACTTAGGTACTACGGTTCATATCGGTACTACCTAAGCGGTGGCCCGTTCGCAGACATGAGTAGACTATTAAACATAGGTAGTGTGCACCCGTTTTTGGGTGAGACTGTCAATACAATAGCGGTTATCCACAATTACCACGGCCCGGGAACGTGCCCGAGTTAACTAGTAGCGTTTACAGAAGGGGACTTTTTAAAATATACGCTCAAGTACATCAATTTATCATTTATACATAGTGCAACATCAATCAATTTTTCATGATTTCAACAATTTTTGACTAAACAGTTCTTTAGTCCAACAGTTTCACAACTAAACAATATAGTTTGCAACCTTTCATGCTTTTCCCCCAATTTCAATAAACAAAACAGTAAAAGTGGGGTCGTGTATACTCACAACTTTGCTGATGAATATCCAAGATCTTGATGACCTTTGATGCACTAAACGTCCGCCTTACTTTCCTAAACAGTCCGAAATCCAATAATTAGATCACCTATCGGGTCTTGATAAAGATCAAGTCAAATTATATCTAATGTAATGCCAATGAGTTTTTATGGATTTAAAGTTGATACTTATTAATTGTTCTTAAAAATTGTCCAATATTTATGTATTTTAAGATTAAAGACTTTTGTACAAAAGTTACCACTTGGACATAAATGTAAGTTCTGTTTCTGGAATTTTTGGTTTCACCAATCATTGTCAAAAGGAACTTTCCATAAGTCATTTTGTTT
Source organism: Cynara cardunculus var. scolymus (assembly GCF_001531365.2). Classification (NCBI taxonomy): domain Eukaryota; kingdom Viridiplantae; phylum Streptophyta; class Magnoliopsida; order Asterales; family Asteraceae; genus Cynara; species Cynara cardunculus. The sequence goes on from NW_020202590.1 coordinate 24,207, forward strand.
TCAACTTTTTATATTACAAATGTTACCGTCTCAGACAACTTCTGTCCAAATTCAACATATTTTAGAAATATTTTAGTAAATTAAATGTCTAACTCATTTTCACATGTCAAAGCAATCTGGACAGATTGTATCCTGTCAAATATGAGGTCAAATTGAAGGTCTAAACTTAATGTTTTTCAATGATTCCACTTGAGTTGTAAACTTAACTCATTAATCTAACTTCCAGAAGAAGAATCACACATTTTTATTAGTTTTTGAGAGAATTATGTCATTTTGAACATGCATGTACATTTCTGTCCAACAACATCATTTTGCACCGGAGTTTCATATTGAGCATTTAAATGCTCAAAACTCAATATTTTTGAGTGAAACCCAAGACAATAAAACAACCACTCATCAAAATACATTTTAAAAGGAAAAACAAAGCATTTGGACTTTTATTTTAGAAGATTCAGTCGACACAACTTACTAGTAACAATCACTCAGTTCCAAAATGTTATTTTTAATGGTTAATTTCCACATGCATTTTGGTTTTATCCCATTTTCTAGGGTTCTAAGTTTGTAGATCATAAATTATCACCATTTTGAGGATATTTTCAAGTCTTTGATGAATAATCTCCCATCTTAGATTCTCAAGAAAGTTTTAGCTCAAAGAGAAGAAAGAAATGTGACAGAAACGAGAAATAATGTTGAAAAAGATACAAAGATATTAAAACTAGTCTACTACCTTTTGGCTTGTTATTACTTGAAGACTTGAATGTTCTTCAACATTTATGGAATCTAAGAGGGTTTTTGGAAGGTGGATTTGGCTGGAGTGGAAGACTAAGAGTCTTAGCGAGAGAAAGAGAGTGATACAAATGAAGGTGAAATGAAAGACTTCAAAAGAAGTGGGGTTTTTATATGAGAATAAAGGGGCCAGCCCATTCAAGGCCCAAACCATCTCATATTTATTTTTATTTTCTCATAAAACAAAGCCCTTTTAAATGTTAGCATAAATACAATTTTATCAAATACTGATAAAAATATCATTATTAAATCAAAATTCCAAATTTTTGTAAAATTATTTGAACATTTAAATAAGACTTTTAAATTTTTAATTTGAATTTTATAGTATCAACTTTATTATGTTAAGAGAATTTTTTTTATATATATTTGGCATTATATAAGTTATTTTATCAGTTACCCGTCGGGACAGGGTTTTCTGAACTATAATTTGGGAACTAAGCCACATAAATTATAATCAACATGATTAGACCCTAACAGAATATAATTCTAAATATAGAAACCCTATAAAGATGCTAACCTGACGCTCTAAAAAAATGACGGATGTCACAGTCTACCCATGCCGGAGGAATTTCGTCCCGAAATTTTATTCGTCAGTTCCTAGCTTTGGCCCGTTTGAGAACAAGTAAGAATACTTGTTTTTCATAATTTCCCATGTGTACTCCGGCCCATGCCTTGAGGTCCAATAAACTTTTACAATCGGGATCTTACTACGCCTCAACTGCTTGACTTCTCTATCCATGAGTTCTATTGGTTTTTCAACGAAACGCAAGTGATCGTTAATTTGCACATCTTCCAATGGAATGACCAGCGTTTCGTCGGTTACGAACTTTTTGAGGTTTGATACATGAAACATATCATGAACGGTGCTTAACTCCTGTGGCAAATTTAACTTGTATGCCACTGGTCCAATTCTTCTCAGTTATTTCAAATAGACCAATATATCGGGGACCCAATTTGCCTCTTTTCCCAAAACGCATTATTCCTTTCCATGGTGACACTTTTAAGAGTACTTTATCTTCTTTTTGGAATTCTAATGGTCTCCTCCGATTATCAGCATAACTTTTCGGACGATCTCTTGTAGCCTTGAGTCGATCTTTGATAATTACAATCTTGTAAGTAGTTTCCTGAACAACATTGGGTCTAGTTATTTATCGATCGCCGATTTCTAGCCAACTGAGTGGAGACATGCACTTGCCCATATAATGTTTCATAAGGCGCACACTGAATATTGGCATGATAGTCGTTATTGTACGCAAATTCGACTAACGAAAGGTGCATATCCCAGCTTCCACCAAAATCTATGGCGCATGCGCACAACATGTTTTCAAGTGTCTGGATTGCTCTTTCCATCTGTCCATCCGTTTGAGGGTGGTATGAAGTACTTAGGTCTAGTGTAATATTTGATTCTAGTATTTCAAGAAATTTTAAATTTGATCACCTACTCATGATTGTTATGTATGCATGTGTTATGTGGGTATGTGGTCATATTTGAGAAAGGGGGGGGGAGCAGGCAGTTTAACCTCACTATACTTTTAGAAGGAGTATATAAAGAGTAAAAGTTATCTATTGGAGGGGCTTGCCTTTTCAATTACTTTCGAAAGAAAGATCATCCAGATTACTTTTGACTGATTTTCAAGAAGTTGAATTTTCCTACCATCATTTCAAAGGTGAGTGTTAGAAGCTTTGAAGTCTCAATTCTTTGCATATCAATGTAATCGCTTTGGATCTGGTTTAATTATTCATTATGTATATCTATTGTGTGTTTTTCGGATTTCATCCTAAACCGGACAAGTGGTGTTCGGGATTTACCTTAAACCGGTCGAGCTTTGTCCGGCTTACCCCTAAACCGGACAAGAGGCATGCAGATTCTTCTTAAATTGCTTGAGTATCAACCGGATTTCCCTTAAACCTGCCAAGGGATGTCCGGATATGTCTAAATCGCTCAATATTTGTTGTCCAGATTCGAAGTCTGGTCGACTGTTCGGATTATCATATTTTTGTTCTAAGTTTTTGTCCAGATTTCATTTCCGGACAATGATGATCGGATTTCCATATCGGCTGAATGTTGATTAGATTCTATTTTCAAGAGAGATGAAATGGCGGTGTAACCGCGAGAGAGAGATATGTAATGGCGGTGTGACCGTGAGAGAAATGAAATGGCGGTATGACCGCGAGAGAGATGAAATGGCTGTGTGACCGCGAGAGAGATGAAATGGCGGTGTGACCGCGAGAGAGATGAAATGGCGGTGTCACCGAGGGAGAGATGAAATGGCAGTGTAACTGCGAGAGAGATTAATAAATGTTTATATTTGTACAAGTTTGATTCTAAATTGCTAGTTTGGAAAGTATATTATTTGTTTGAGATTTGTACACTTACTAGACCATTTAGGTCTAATGCTCAGTTGTTGGACTAACTTGTTTTGCAGGACATCATACCTCACTGGATAAAGGCAAAGGGAAAGTTTAGAATTCTTAAAATTTAGTTGCTCATAAATGTATTCAAGAAAGTTTTTGTTAGCCTGTGTTTTGTAAACAATAACATATTTGGTTTTATGAGTATGTGTGTGTGGATTATCTGTATCCAGGAATTTTGGGTTGTTATAGTTGGTATCAGAGCCTTAGTTTAAGGGATCTGGGTATTTATGAACTTAGACTTAAACTAGAGGTGTGGAAGTTATGATAATTGGTTTCACTGGGACTATGAACATGGGGAATATGGTATAGCTGAACCTATTATGAGAAAGATAGATTATATATGACTGATATAATCTAAGTCATGGATAGACTTGAGGATACATGTGTTATTATGTTTTGATTATGTGAATAATCATATGTGTTTAAATGTACAGAAAGAGACATACACTAAAAATGGCAGATAATCCAAACCAATCAGAAAGGACCTCTACTGGTTATGGAAGAGGTCGGGGAAGAAGAAATGTAACTAAAAGAGAGGACCCAGAAAATGTAATGACAATAGAAACGCGAAGTCATAGCAGGGGCCGAGGAAGAGGTAGAGGTGCGAGACAAGAAACTCATGGGGAACAAGAATTGTCGGCCCAAGAAAGTTCAATGTCTGGTCGTGGTAGAGGTAGAGCAAGGGGTAGACACAATGTTCCTGATCCCAGATTTCTTACTCAGGAAATGTTGGCGACATAGTTGGGAAAGTTCCAAGAGAGTTTGGTGAACTTGTTGGGACGTACAACACAAAATAATCCAGAAGTAGTAAGAAATCCCGACTATCAGGAAGAAGCCGGAGCTAGTACACCAGTAACTGGTACATCTGTACCCCTTACTTCGTCCTCAGTACAGAAAGGAGTAATTATCAAGATGTTTCTTGCTTGTAAACCTCCTAAATTTTATGGGGAGCGTGACCCTGTTAAAGCCATGTGTTGGCTTACAGAGATAAAGCTGAGTCTGCAAATTAGTAAAAGTGCAGAAGAGGACAAAGTCATGTTTGTTGTATCTCGTCTGAGATCAAGTGCTTGGTATTGGTGGGAAGTTCTGTCTAGTTCAGATCCAAACATTTTGAAAACTATGTTATGGGAAGAATTGTGGTGAAGTTTAAAATGCAGTATTGTCCTGAAGCGGTAGTGCGAAAGTTAGAAGGTGATTTCCATCGTCTGGAACAAGGAAACATGTCAGTCTGCCAGTATACAAAAGTCTTTATGGAACAATCTTGGTTCGCTGAAGCTTACATTATATCGGAAAACAGTAAAGTAAGAAAGTATATCTGGGGGTTTAGAATCTAATCTTTGAAAGTATGTGATATCCAGGAACCCGACCACGTTTCAAGCAGCAGTTGATGCCGCTGAAATTCTGGAGCAAGACATTAATCGACAACCCCAAGAAAAGGTTGGAAAGAAAGGAAAGGGGGAAGCTACAATGACTGATTTTCGTAGACCGAGGTTTATGGAAAATTTGAATCGACCAGTCTCAAGGTTTGCTGATAGAGCATGTACCCGATGTCACAAAATACATCAGGGAAACTGCAATACAGAGTCGCGAGTATGTTTTAAATGTCAGGAACTAGGACATATAGCTCGAGATTGTCGAATGACGCAACGATGTTTTACTTGTAACTTATCTCAACATATAAACGCTGATTGTCCGCTAGCGAAGGGACGAGGTTCTAGTTTTGCTGGAGGTCGGGGATCTGGATTTTCTGGGGGCTGAGGATCTAGTTATGTGCCAACAGGTCATGGACAAATGGATAATAGTGTTAATTCAAGTGGTCGAGGAGAGATAAGACGTAGGGAGTCTGCAAGAGGAAGAGCCTTTCAGATGACGAGAGGGGAGGCAGAAGAGCACCCTGAAGTGGTGACAGGTACATTCCTTGTTAATTCAATATGTGCCAATGTTTTATTTGACTCGAGTGCAAATCGTTCTTTTGTGTCACTATCATTTGTGAATTTTGCACATTTAGAATCTAAAGTGTTGAGTGAGGATCTAATTGTGGAATCAGCAAACGATAGTGAAGTTTTGGTTAAGGAAAGAATTGATGAATACTCTATAAGTATAGAAGGATGTGAGGTGCCTATACAATTATTTCCTTTGCCTTTAAGGGAGTTTGATATAATTATAGGCATGGATTGGTTAGCAACAAACCAAGCTAACATAGTCTGTAATGAGAAGATGATCCATATAGACTAACCGGAAAAAGAAAAGGTTGTGATTTATGGGGATCGACGGGATCGTTACTCTAGCCTTATCTCGGTTTTAAAGGCTCAAAAGTATGTACAGAAGGGATGTGTTAGTTTTCTTGCATATGTTATATATATGAAGAAAGAAAAGGGAAAGATGGAAGATATCCCGGTCGTAAGAGAATTTCTTGAAGTGTTTCCAAAAGATTTGATAAGTCTACCTCCGGATCGAACGATAGAATTTCAAATTGAATTACTTCCTTGAGCAGCACATGTTGCATGTACACCATATAGATTAGCTTCTTCTGAGTTAAAGGATAAAATGTCTCAATTAAAAGAATTGTCGGATAAGGGTATTATTTGACCAAGTACTTCCCTGTGGGCTGCGCCGGTACTTTTTGTGTAGAAGAAGGATGAATCAATGAGAATGTGCATTGAATATGTCACACCCCGCTAAAGCGGAAACACGAGGCATAACAGGTAGGCATTTCATAGCTCCAATTGATAGTTAACACTTCTAAGTACAAAATCCAAAAAGAGCCTTACAACATCATTGAGTTCACTGTTCACGAAGAAAAGTTTATTTACAGACAAAAGTTTATGCAGTTGGTGAACAGATGATAACGAAAGATGCTTCCAAAAATTTCCATTCTTACTTAATTTCATGAAAAGGCATGAAACATAAAACGACGTCAACTACAAAGAGTTGGTGAGTTCACGGGTTTTCAAATGCACAAAATATTTACCACGCATAAAACACAACTTGCAAACTATTTCATATCATGCTCATTATAAATGTAAATTTTCCATCAATGCTTAAAAACTTGAGACGCTACAGAGCCTTACCTGACCAATGTGCCCCATTAATTCACGAACTACCATAAGTGGACCGTTCACTCACTTAGGTACCACGATTCATTTTAGTACTACTTCAACAATGGACCTGTGCCTGAGTTAACTAGTAGCGTGTACGGACGGGGACTTTTTGCAATATCCTCTCAAGAACATTAATTTATCATTTACAAGTAGTGCAAAAAATTCAAATTTTTCATGAACCACACAACATTTGACTAAGCAGTTCCATAGTCCATTAGTTTTATAACTAAAACAACACAGTTTGCATTCTTTCATGCTTTTTCCCCAGTTAAAAGAGATAACTAAAGCAGTAAAAGCGGGGCCGTGAGAACTCACAAGTTTAAAGGAGAGTATCCAAGATTTTGGTGAAGTTTAGAGCACCAACGTCCACACTAATGTCCTAATCACCCGAAATTCTAATAGTTAGATCACCCTTCGGGTCATAATATAGATAATTTATATCTTATGTAATGCCAATAAACCTTTATGGGTTAACATCGATGTAAAAAATAATCCAATATTTAATTAAATAAAGAGGGTTTTTGCGCCAAAAAGTTGTTATTTGGACAGATATACAGACTCTGTTCCTGGACTCTTGGTTTCTCCAATCATTATCAAGGGACCTTCCAAAAATCATTTTAAAACTACAACAGTCACTGTTGTTAAATTTCTTTTGTCTAACAGTATCACTATTACTCCTAAGACTTCATATTAAACATTTTTAATACCCAAAATTCACATTTTTGAGTGAAACCGAAACAGTAACAATAACCAACCCAAAAAAAATTTCAAGATAAGTCAAATAGTTGGGGTTGATTTTGAAGAATATGGGTGACAAGATTGTTAGAAACAACCTGTCAGTTTCGAAATATCCTCTTTTATTGATTAAATACCACATGCAATGGAGTTTTATCCCATTTTCTTGAGTTCCAAGTTCATAGATCATAGATTATCATCATTTTGAAGACATTTTTATGTCTTTGATGAATAATCTCCCCTCTTAGATTCATCAGAAAATCCTTGAGCTTAAGAAGAAGCGAGAGGTATAAAGATTCGAGAAGCTTATTGTAATGGTTTGAAAATAAAACCAAATCTTTTACCTTTTCGCTTGATAAATCTTGAAGACTTGAATGCTCTTAAAGAATCAAGAAAAATGTTGACGATTGGATTCGGATGGAAGAAGATGAAGGGTTTAGAGAGAGAGAAAAAGGGGAATGTGAAGATGAAATGAGAGATTTTTAAAAGAAAAGGGGTTTTTATATGAAAACAAAAGGGGCCGGCTCATACAAGGCCCAACCACCATGTTTTTCTTTTTAAATTTTCTTATACAAACCCAGCCCACATAAGTATAATTTTCAATACATTTTATCTACAATAATAAAATTATTCACTAATAAGACAAATTCCAAAATCTGTAAAAAAAATTATTTCCACATATGATTAAAACTTTATATTTTAAAATTTTTAAATTTATAATATCGATTTTATTTATTTCAAAAGAATTTTAATATATTTGACATTACATAGTTACTTTATCAGTTACTCGTCTTGACAGAGTTTTTCTGAACTACCAAATGGGGCTAAGTCACTAGATTTCCAATAACTAGATCCTAATAAATTATGATTCTAAAAATATAAGAACTCTCTAAAGATACTAACCTGATGCACTAAAAGTGACAGATGTCACAGTCTCCCCATGCCAGAAATTATTTGCATATTTGATTCCTCAGATCTTAGCTTTGGATCCGTGAATAGGTGAGGATACTTGTTTTTCATAAAATCCTCCCTTTCCCATGTGTACTCCGGTCCATGCCTTGAGGTCCAATGAACTTTTACAATCGGGATCTTGATTCGCCTTAACTGCTTGACTTCTCTATCTAAGATTTCTATCGGTTGCTCAACGAAACGCAAATGATCATTAATTTTCACTTCTTCCAATGGTAGAACCAATGTTTCATAAGTTAAACACTTTTTGAGGTTTTATACATGAAATGTATCATGAATGGTGCTTAACTCTTGTGGCAAATCTAGCTTGTATGCCACTGGTCCAACTCTTCCAATTATTTCTAATGGACCAATATATCGGGGACCCAATTTGTGTCTTTTCCCAAAACGCATTATTCCTTTCCATGGTGAGACTTTCAAAAGTACTTTATCTCCTTTTTGGAATTCTAATGGTCTTCTCCGATTGTCCGCATAACTTTTCTGACGATCTCTTGCGGCCTTGAGTCTATCTTTGATAATTACAATCTTGTCAGTAGTTTCCTGTTAGTTCTCATTTCATTTAAGTAAAAGTATGGAAAAAGTAAATACTACAAGTGTTGACAGAAGAGGTTCCACCACAGAAGACCACAGAGGACCAACAACAGAAGATGTTCCATCGTACAAGTCAAAGATGACAGAACCTCTGTTGTCTATCACAGAGGTTTTGGAAACTAGTCTTCTGTAATAAAAGCGTACAAGTCAAAGATGACAGAACTTCTGTTGTCTTTCACAGAGTTTCTGGAAGATGATCCTCTAGAATCAAGTGCTCTCAAGTCACATCCAGCTGAGCCTCTGGGATGGCTCACAGAGGGTCTGTAGCTTTATCTTCTGTGAAGAACTTCTTTACTGTTTTACTTAGGTTAATTAGCTGCTCGTGCTTATCACGTGACTATGTTTGTAATCTGCTTTGATTGAACGGCTTAGATGAATTTGTACGTCTAGGTCATGTCAAAAAAGCAGTTAGGAACGAGTATAAATAGCAGCGTAGGCCTTTGTAATTCAGTGTGCTTCCATATCGTTTTGTAAACATTTTCAATCAATTAAAAATCATTTGAAGCATCTCCCTCGTGTTCTTCATTCAACTGTGTTCTTCATTGATTATTACTCTGYTTGTTCTTATTGCTTCCGCTGCACTAATATTGTCAAATAGATCATCTAGAGTAAGTGATTAATATCCAAAACTGAGTTAATCGATCCTATCAATTGGTATCAAAGCGGGAATCAAATTCTAATTTGATTTATTCTGTTCTTGGTATTAATCTTCATACGCTCAAGAACACCAGTCTTCTTCTTCAGGTTACCCTGTTGTTCACTATTTCATCAGTTTCTTCTTATTCCTACTTTTCTTCTTCTTTCAATGGCGAATCTGGCCAATACTTCTTTTATGAGCACTGGTTCGAAATCTAAACCGCTCACACTCATACGTGAGGAGTACCCTCAATGGAAAGTGCGAATGGGAAATTTTCTGGAAGGTATTCATCCCAGAATCTGTGAGTTTCTTTATAATCCTCCCTATGTTCCCATGAATTTAATTCCTAGAGTTCCAGCAA
>NW_020202591.1:0-23276 GCF_001531365.2 Cynara cardunculus var. scolymus
AAAATGAGGGTCAAGGGAAGACAAGAGGAGCCAACAGAGGCTAGACAGGTGAGTGAGGAAAGACCTAGAGTAGCAAGTCCCCCACCAAAGAAGCCAAAGAAGACACAGAAGGGTGTTGATTCTTCTATGAGAAAGGAAGGGAAGAAGAGACCCGCAGAAGAAGAGGGTCCAAGTAGTCCTCTGCACAAGCCTAAGAAAAAGAAATTGAAGAAGTCCCAACCCGCAGAGGTTGTGGTCACAGAGGTTGTGGTACAAGAAAGCGCTGCAGAGGATACTCCAAAGCGCAGAAGGTTTCGCAAAGTGGTTCATGATGAGTCCCCAACAGAGCAGATTCAAGCGGTTATCTTCCAAATTCAACAGGAGTTTAAAGCGCCTACGGAAGTAGCTGACTTGGGGACAGAGGTCGTCTTAGACGACGAAGAAGAAGAAGAGTTGGAGTTAGGAGAGGGAGAAAAAGATACCCAAGGTACACATCCTAGCCCTCCTCCCAGTGCTACCCATGTTTCTAGGGACCCTGTTCTAGAGGGATCCCTTATTGAAAAAGGCGTGCACATGCTGAGCCTAACCCAAGCTAACCTTACAGAGGACATTCTTCCGTCCTCTGTCGAATGCACTACCCGGGAACCACAACTTACTCCAACATCCTCTCAAAAGGACGGTGGTTTTATAACAAGAGTCCAATCGCCCAAGGACTCGTCACAACCCAAAGAGGCATCCGTTGCCTCTCCACACTTGAGTGACCAACCAAAATATGCTTAAGAGGCATATGTGAGAGTCACAGAGACTGAGGGTCTAGAACGCCCAAAGTCCACACTCGATCCCTTTGCCATGTTAGGCTCTGAACCTACAAGGCACAATATCAACAGAACACTGGTAGGCTCTCCTCACAAAGAAGTCCGAGGATCCGGTGGAAGTCCTCGAGCAGACTTCGCAAAACCAGTCGCAGAGGATGCCTCACACTCCGAGGCTACTAGGTCACCATGTGTTGGTGATCTAGGTTCCCAGGATATCTATGTGACGAAGGGGGAGTTACAAACCTTCGCCATAGCGATATTCCAGAGGTTGGACGAGTTGAAAAGCTTGTTCACCTCTCAATCGACGATAGAGGCCTTTGCTCCAATAACAGAGGCTCTGAAGGTGTTGACATCTACAACGTCAAAACTCAAGGCAACTCTTTCAACCCTTCAGAGCTCTGTACTTCAAAAAGATGACCTCGCAGAAGCCTTCAGCTCTCTGTCACTCAACCCCTCTTCAATCCAGAAGCTGAAGACAGATCTATCAGMGGTGGCCGCCCAGTTTGCTGCTGATTTCATCTCTACAGGCTACACAGACTACTCCACTTTCAAGGACGAGATCAAGAACATGTTCTCCTCTGCGGTCACATACGGTATTGATACCAAATCTTCCAGGGCAAACATCAACCATCTAGCCACTCGCAAAGAGCTAGACGCAATGGTTGAAGCCCTAGGAGATATCGTGAGCAAGCACACAGATCAACTTCTCAGAGAAGCCCGAGCTTCCAATCAATCCATTAGAGACTGCACTTCAAAGCTCGTCAAAGAAGGTGACTCCTTCAGAAGCGAGATCTATCGAAGTCTCTCTAAAATGAAGTGGGCCTCAGAGATCGACATCAACAACGCTTCTGTGCAAGCAGAGCTGGTGATCGAGAAAATGGAGAAGGCGGCTACCAGAATCTTAAGGCGATTGAAGAAGGCTCCCCTCATTACTTGCAAGGCAGAAGCCACCAAAAACCATGACGATCAAGGAGGTGATGACCATGATCGTCATGAGGGGGAGAAAAAGACGGAGAAGAAAGCTAAAGAGCCAAAGAAGCAGACCTCTGCCAAACCACTAAAGATAGTGGACTCTGCAGCTGCCCTGTTCTCAAAAGAAAAAGCACCAGAGCCTAAGGGGAAAGGCAAGGGCAAAGTTGTAGAGGAGTCGCCACAGAGGGAGTCGAGCTCTGAAACGCCATAGGAGATAAACGAAGAAGAGTACGATGACCCAAAACTCGTTCAAGCATTAAAGGCGTCTTTGGCAGAAGCTCAAGCAAGAAAGGGCAGAGCCCCAATCCCCAGAGCTGGTGAAGGCTCATCCTCCAAGATGGCGAAGGAGGAAACGTCCACGGGTACGTTCAACACTCTGCTAGGAACCGTTAAACCTATCCTAGCAGAGGGGTCTACCTAGAGGCCAATTCTAGAAGAAGAAGAAACCAGAGTACCAGAATCYGCCACAGTGGGAAGGGTGTATGAAATCTTTGAATCGATGAGCAAAATTCCCACACAGAAGGTGCGCACAGAGCCTGTAACCACTGTGGAGGAGATTCTGTGGTGGCGCTACTCTGTCGTAGACACAGAGCCCCCTTACAACCCAGAGCTTACAGGTATACCCTCTGCAGCTGCGAAGTTTCACTTCTCAAAACTTACTAAGCCACGCAAGCAGGTCTTCTCAGAGAATGTGATAACCTCTCTTGAAACAATATCTCCAAGAACAATGCTGAAGAAGACCGTGCTCTATGCTCAATATGTGGTGAAGAGGGACGACGACAACCTATACACGTTCATAGATGCTGACCTCCACAACCTCTGTGTATTTGACTTGATCTTCCTGCACAAAATTCTTAACAAATACATGAAGAGGAGGTCAAGCTATTCTATATCGCTCAGAAGGCTAATCGAAGTTATGTGCGCTCAAGTTAAATACTACAGCCAGAAGGACTTTGATATAGCGATGAGGGTGGCCCAAACAGAATTGAAAATTTCCCCTCCGAAGAACAGGCCAAGTTGGCTACTTAGATGTCATCCCAACACTATTGTCCAAAATCCSRTYTTTGGGTTTGTGTTCTTGGACAAGGATGACATTCTAAGGTTCTTTGATCCCACAGAGACGAACAAATATGCGACAGAGACTCTTGAGTGGGTGTTCAACCAAGTGGATGCAGAAGTACAAAGAGGGCATCTAAGGGCGAATGAAGTGTCTGGTATTCTGGAAGTGATTAAAGTTCAAGTCTCCTTCAGAGAATGGATATTCAAGGTCTACAGAACCATCAAGACAGATCTGCAGTTTGCCGTAGACGACTATCCAGACTCTGCTGTGGACTAATCTTTTGTAATAGATAGGCCTGAGCAACAATTTTGTAATTCTTTCAATTTTATGTAATTCTTTTTAGAGGATGAGTTTTATCTCCTCTTGTAATTCTTTCAATTAGTCATTTCTTGCATTTATTTGTCCATTTTTACYTTTTCATACTTAGGGGGAGATTGTTAGCTCCAGTTTTTACTTAATGTAAAAGTATGAAAAAGATTTATGCAAGTGTTGACAGAAGGGGTTCTTCAACAGAAGACAACAGAGGACCAGCAACAGAAGTTGTTTGATCTTACAAGTCAAAATTGACAGAGCCTCTGTTGTCTCTCACAGAGGTTCTGGAAAATGGTCCTCTGGAAATAAGAACCTACAAGTCTTCTACAGCAGAGCCTATGAGATGGCTCACAGAGGGGTCTGCGGATTCGTCTTCTGTGAAGATCCTGTTCGGTTGTTTTTGAAAGGTGGTTAGCTGCACGTGCTTCTCACGTGACTAGGTCTTTAATCGACTTTATTTGGACGGCTTGGATGATTTCACTTGTCTAGGTCATGTCAGAAAGRTCGTTAGGAACTAGTATAAATAGCAGCTTAGGCCTTTGTAATTCAGTGTGCTTCCGTATTGTAATCATCTTATTTTCAATCAATTGAAAAACCTTTGAAGCTATTCTATTGCGTTCATCTTCTTCATATCAATCTGTGTGTTCTTGATTAATTACTCTGTTGTGTTCTTATCATTGTTTCCGCTGCACTGTAATCGTTCTAAAGATCATCAAGAGTAAGAGATCAAATACCAAATCTGAATTTACAGGTCCTAACACGATCCTTTAGGTTTTCTTCAACCTTGGTCAGCTCCTTGATCTTAGAATGACAAATCTTCAACTGTTCTTGAAGATCAAGATTAAGCATTTCTGCTTTTGATTTGCCATTGAGGGCATTGTAAAGACCCACCATCAACGTGTCTAGTGCATAAAGGCTAAAAGAAGGAGAAGAAGAGGGTTCATTCAGGATACATACCTGAGTAGGAGAAGAGGATGAGGGATTAGTTGAAGTAGATGTCTCTGAAGCTTCTTCTTTGACATCCTTGGCCATTAAGCAAAGATAGGCCGCATCTTCCTCATCAGATGAATCATCCCAATCATGCTCTTCAGCGATAAGACCCTTGGCCTTTCGTTGGTGATTCTTCATCTTCTTGTACTTTTCCTTAATGGTCAGCGAGGGAGATCTGCGGAAGTTGCTTTTGCTGGCGAATCTCCTAAAAGCTTTAGTCAAAAGCGCCAGGGATTCATCAAAATCTGCAAGATCAGATTTCGATACATCCTCAGAGTTAGTAGAGTCTAACTCTATAATTACAACAGAAGGAAAAGAAGAAGTAGAAGGGGTTTCAGCTGAAGCATCTTCAGAGATCAAAACTAATGGAGAGCTTTTCATTTCTTTGGAATCTTTGATCCGATTCCTTTTCAGCTGACGAGATTGCTCATGATTGAGCAGGATCCCGTAAGGAGTATGTGAGTCCCTATGATCAATCTTCAAGCATTCTTCTATGAATCAATGGCAGATCTAATATGAACATTCAAGAACATCATATAAGAGAGTTGAGAGAGAAAATCAACAATCAATACTTTGGTCAAACCCGCTTATTAGGTAATATGAATTTACAATAAGCTCTCTTCTAAGATTTACAAAGACTTACCCTATTTATAGGGTCAAACATCTAAACATAGTCAAAGTCAAACCTATCTAAGAAAAGTCAAACACGATGACTTTTATAATTATAGACAATATTTAACTTTCAAGACGAATACAATTTAATACTGATTTTCAATCCTAACAGAGTACAAAGAGAGAGAGGGGACATGTCATTGGACATCTTAAAACACATGGAATAAGTGTCCTAAGATTCAGGAAGACATTCTAGAAACTTAGTTAAAGTTTCAGAATTAGAATATTCCCTGCCTACAGTTCTAAGATCAATAAGAAGACAATTAAAACGTTGATATACTTCAGATAGTGTTTCAGTCTTTCCACAGAGAAAGCTTTCATACTGCCTTACTAAATTAATCTTCCTTTATTTTTGAACCTGAGAAGTTCCTTCATATTGAACACATAGAGTGTCCCACATGGATTTAGAGGTTTCGAGTTTCATCACTGAGTGATAAACCTCGTCAGAAAGAGACATAGCTATTATAGACCTAGCGCGAGTGTCTACAGCTATTTTCTTTTTGTCTTCATCGCTCCACTAGTGAGGGAGCTTTGGAATCTGCTGTTTAGGAATCGCGGCAGTCGTAGCTGTTTCAGAAACAACCGAAGAAATAACAAATGGTACATATGGTCCATTTTCTATGTAGTGTGGAATTTCAGGATCTACACCTTCCAGAAAGAGGGACATCTGATTTTTCCAGAGACTAAAGTTGTCTCGGATGAATCAGGTAGGTTTGACAAGAGAGCCATTGTCTTGAAAGTGTGTGTTTGTGTTTTGTAAAGCCATATTAAAAGCAATAAAATTATCTAAAGAAGGAGATAATAAAATGCAGAAAAACAACCAAACAACTAGAGAAGATAGAATACTGCTCTGATACCACTTGTTGGTCCCGTTAGGGTCTATAAGATGTGTATAACAATTGGTAGAAGAGGGGGGGATGAATACAAACATAGAATTTTCATCTTTAAAATATATATTGATAAGAGAAAATCAATACAGATTTTACAAGATTGTTTGTGGAAAGATAAGGTAGACAAAACCTATCTAAACAATCTAAAGTTTACACACTAAATCTTAGCAAATAAAGAAAAGATTTGCTGTTAAAGAAATAGAAGAATGTAGGTTATATCTGAGAGAGAACTTGTTCAGAATACAATAAAAGAGATTCTAACTTGCTCTTGGAGATGAGCGTATTTGTTCTTAGATGTGTGTGTTCTTTTACTTAAGCGTAAGAAAGCTCAGAGTAAGGTTTAGAGTGTCTCTGCATGGAGATAGAACACATCTAATTATACCCGTTACATTAAATGCACATTTAATGCAACGTGGTAGGGTTAGAACGCATGTCAAGCCTTAAGGGGAAGGCTTGTCTTTTGCTACAGTGAATAGTACAAAAGCCTATTCATGAGCAGACATCCTTTCATAAAGTTGGTGGGTAATATAGTCAACTAATCGGCTCTATACCGTACTAACGTTTAGAAAGGGTATGGGTTTGTTCTTTGTGTGTATAAGAACAAGACAACAACAATCGTGCTCGACAAGCTTCTTTTGATCACTGAATGCTGGAATAACCTGAAGGTCTCTTCAGCATTCGCTGAGGCTTGGGCAGTCTTCACACATATGTAGACAAGGTTGTAATCACTGAATACCGCTTTAGATCATGCACTCGCCAGTCTCTAATCTTCAGTTTCAGTCTTTGACTTTCTCTAAAGGTTCTTTGGTGTGAGTGTTTTCTTCTTGAAGTATCGCTGTCGCTGATTGGATTTACAATACAAGTTCTTCAGCGATCACTGAACAAACTCAGTGATGATCGCTGGAACTGAAAAACAGAAACATAAATACTTCACATAGGATAAAAGGGATTATCATCAAATCAAATGAGAGAGAGGATCGACATGCATGAGGCAAATTAGATATAAAGAGCACATATGGAAATGTTTAGCTTATGGGAGATAAACTTGTAAGTTAGGCATCTAAGAAGCAGAATTGTATGTCAACGTCAAAAGCAGAAGCTAAATATGTTGCTGCAGCAAGTTGTTGTTCTCAGGTCTTTTGGATGAGGACACAACTAAAAGACTACGATTTTACATATAACAAGATCCCAATTTACTGTGACTCAAAGAGTGTCATTGCAATTTCTTGTAATCCTATTAAGCACACAAAGACTAAATTTGACATCCGGTATCACTTTATCAAAAGATCATGTGGATAGATGTACAGATGAACAGTTGAATTATATTTAGTCAATACAGAATTTCAAATTGCTGACTTGTTTACCAAAGCCTTATATGAAAAATGTTTTTTAATTATATGGTATCCAAGTTAGGCATGCTAAATTTGAAAACTTAAAATTAGTATAAAGTTCATTCAACAAGTTGAAAAGTTTAATTTTTCATTCAAAGATTTTATTTTGTTTGATTTTAATTTTTCATTTTATTTGAATCTTCTTCATGATAATTTTTTGTACCCTGTTAAAATTATGTATTTTCAAAGTCTGATTCAATGTACTTTGTTTTATGATATATGGTTGTTAATGTTTGCTCATGCTTGTAGGTATGCATGGAATCTTGATTCCACGGGGAGTTTTATGCATTTGTTAAGGGGGAGAAAAAAATTGAACCAATTTTCAAATAAAAAGTTGTGACTTCTTTTGTGAAAAACTTGTGCTTAAATCAGTTAAAAGTTGGACATCTTTTGACTTGATAAAACTTTTAGGCTTATTTGTCAAATTGTTTAAAATGTCAATTTTTTTTTTAAAAAATATATTGCACTTGGTTATGAGATACTTTGATATATTGGATGGTATTATGTGATAGTTCCCAAATATCACATAGTATTGTGCGATAGTTATGAAATATCGCATAGTGTTATGCGATAGGTCAAACTATCACCCATGCCTTGTGCATAGATACTATCAACCATGTCTTGTGCGATAGATGCAGTGAACAGTAAACTATCGCATAAAGCTTATGTGATAGTTAATCTGACTTATATCGCATGAAGCTATATGGTGATAGTTGACTACTCTAGGTCAAAGTTTAAAAAAAATGTGCGGTACAATTACGTGTTGTCACATGTCCTATTTGGTTTAAATAGTTCCCTCTTTTGAATTATTTTGGTTTATAACCTCTTTGGCCTTCGATTTCTTTCACACGCTATTCATCTTCTTTAATAGACACTCGAACCTTTTCATTGTCATTCATCGATTTTGGTCTTAATCTTGGATTTCAACTGTGTCTCTTATACTTTGGTATGTCGTTTTCATTACTCTATCCATGTTTAATAATCTGTTTGCACTTTTATGAACATTTTTGCATAGATTCTTTATCTTTGATAGTCTTTGTATGACTGTTCATCTTCAAATTTTCATTTAGAGCTTATGTGTTTGAATATCTGGTAAAATTGAAACTAGGGTTTATAACGTATAGTTTGTCTAGTACTGTAATATGTTTTTGAATTTTTAGGGTTTGATTTTTGAGTCTAAATACCGCATGTTCTTGACTTGATTATCATACGTATATGTTTCCACTTGAATATTGCATGCCATTCATATTTGTTTCTTGCGATAGTTGAGTATATCGCATGACTCTTTTGCAATATATCAAACGATTGTACATTACTCTTAGGATAGTTGAGTATATAGCATGACTCTTATATGATATATCAAACTATCGCAGACTAATCATGTGACAGTTTCTTTCTGCGATAGTTGTATATATCGCACACTTCTTGTGTAATAGATGGTATTAGTATTGTGCGATAGTTTCTTTGGTTAATTTTATTTTTTTTAGTTTTTTGGTTAACAGTTTCATTTCCAAGGCTTTCAGTGGCAGTTTCTAATTGTGAGTCCACAAAATGATCAATCTTCAAATATCTTCATGAATCCAATGGCAACTTTATATGAACATTCAAGAACACTTGAGAGGAGTTGAGAGAATTAGTCAACAAGTCAAACTCTTCATTTCACTCAATCTTTACGTAAGTATTACAATTAAGCTCTTACACACTAATTCACTACAAGACAAAGCTTTATATAGGGTCAAACATTAAACCCTTCTAGTCAAAGTTAACATGACTTACAAAGTCAAACACGCTAACTTTACAAATATAGACTTCCAAGACGAATACAATTTAACACTAAAATTCAATCCCAACACTAAACACAATGATTCTCATCATTTATCTGTTGATGAGAACCCGATGCCATCTGTGAGATCTGCTCTTCCATCATGATCCCAATCAGTCAGTGCTCAAAATCATGATGAGCAACTGATTCTCCAATTTGCGTTCTTGATTCTCCAATTTGAGTTCTTGAATTAAAAAATAAACAACCATCACTTGGATTTTGATGTAATGAGATCTCAACATCCAATCATTCTGAAGATACTAAAGGGTCATCCTTTGAAATTTGCACTATCTCTAACGGTGAAGGTTCTAGAGATATACATGCAATAATTTTTGAAGACTTTGCAATATGTTTCACAAGAAAACAACTACATATTTGAAGGATTCATAGATCACTTCAACACTAGACTTACCAAGAATAGGCCGAGAAGGATCTTACAACTACTGGCTACAGAACATCAAGGAAAGTATTCTTATGATGACTTTGCCTCTAAAGCTGAGCTTTGTGCTGATATTCATTCTTTGGGTCAGCTAGACTTGACAGTGCAAATCTGTAGGAATCCACAACCCCAAATGCACTAGTAATCAATGCTTGAATCAATAAGCAAGTGGAAGCAAATAGCAATGATACTAGATTTGGTTAAGACGAAATGACAATAACATATCATGAAGAACAATAATCTTTGGGAAATAGTCACCTTGGCTGTATTTCAATAACTAGTGAGATTACACAAGAACACCACGAACACACAATAGTGTGTGTACATAAATTCTCTCAACTAGCTAATCTCTCAGAAGTACGGATTTCTCTCTATTGAATATGGTAGGAGCGCGTCTTTTCTTCGTTCAGATTGGTTAGATCTGCAAAATTTCACAGAAAATTTTATGATCTGGGATGAAAAATGATTTTAAGAAGATAAACAACCAAAATAATAGAGGATATCCTTTCAGATTAGATCGACTAATCAATAGACTGATTAGCTAGCCCTTATACCAATTGTTGCAATCCAGAATCTTCTGATGTATCAATAATCACAGCTTAGATCAATATATGAGTGGAAGCCATAACTATGAAATTAAAAAGGTTAGCAAATTTGAACAAAAACACAAATAAGAATAAAGAGTTGGACAAGTCAGTTGTTTTGATTAATTGAAGATGGTTACAAATAAACTCTCAACAACTATCTAATTCTCACAAGTATTCTTTCGCAGGAACATATCTAAAATATATGGCAATTCATATAACTTGATTCCAAGGAGGAGACCTCCTTTTATATGCCATTTACAAACAAAATCTACTATAATCTAGGCTTTAAACCTTGATTTTGTATCCAGAATCTTCAGCCTTCACATTCCTTGAAATGTGGAACTGTTTCTACACACGTGTTAGATACTGGTTGGAACACTTGGAGATGTGTTGGAAGCTTTGTGTGCAAGTCAAGAGCGAAGAGACCCAGAGGCTCTGCATGTATAGTGCAGAAGCTTTGTGTCTGGAGTGATAGCTCTGCATCAAGTCCTTAAGCTTTTTGACGCTTAAGACTTGATCTTCCTTTGCTTGTGCATGAGCTTTGTATGCAAGGTACTCCTTTCTATCCGAGTAGCTCTGTCTCTTGGTGATCTCTGCATCCGAACTCTTATTCCAGGAAGCTTTCTAGACTAAATCCTATTGACTAGATTAATAGGTTTCTTACTTACACTTTTATGAAAAAGGTATCTAACGGTGATCTTATCAATTTGCTCTATTAAAGAAATTATTCCACAACAAATCAAACAAATTTGTTTTATCAATGGAAAAGAAAATCTTCCATAAACAAACAAAACAAGTGTCAGGGATGTTTGGCGTATATTATTGATGCAAAGAAAGAGAAAGGAAAGCAGAAATTGATTCCAATTGTTAATGAATACCCAAAAGTTTCTCCAGAGGAATTGTTTGGGTTACCACGAGACCGAGTTGTTGAATTCAGAATTGGTCTCATACCTGGGGCAGCACCAGTAGCCAAGGCACCGTACCGGTTGGCTCCATCAGAATGAAAAGAATTGGTTACTCAGTTAAAGGATCTGCACGATAAAGGATTCATTCAACCCACCACTTCGCCCTGGGGTGCTCCCGTCCTATTTGTTAAGAAGAAAGACGGATCTATGCAGATGTGTATAGATTATCGAGAATTGAACAAGTTGACAATCAAGAATAAATATCCTTTGCCAAGGATTGATGACTTGTTTGATCAACTTGTTTGATCTGCTTAAGGTCAGAGAAGAAGACATTGCTACAACAGCTTTCCGAACTAGGTATGGGCATTATGAATTCTTAATTATGCCGTTCGGTCTAACTAATGCGCCCGCAGCCTTTATGGATTTAATGAATAGGGTATGTAAGGAATATCTTGATAAATTTTTTATTGTATTTATCGACGATAATCTTATATACTCTAAAACTGAAGAGGAGCACGCAGAACACCTCCGCCTGATACTTGAACTTCTGAAAAGGGAAAAGCTATATGCAAAGTTGTCCAAGTGTGAATCTTGGCTAAGGGAAGTTCAATTCTTGGGTCATGTCATTTTAGAAATAGGGGTGAAGATAGATCCAACAAAGATAGAAGCAGTTGAAAAGTGGGAGGCCCCAAAGACTCCTTTTGAAATCCGAAGGTTTTTGGGATTGACGGGCTATTATCGTAAATTCATTCAAGACTTTTCTAAAATAGTCGTGCCATTGACCAAACTGACTAAGAAGAATGTTAAGTTTCAGTAGGAGGAAGAACAACAAAAAGCCTTCCAACCGTTGAAAGATCATATCTGCAGAGCCCCGGTGTTAACTTTACTAGACGAATTACAAGATTTTGTAGTATACAGTGATTCATCGAAACTAGGGTCGGGTTGTGTGTTGATGCAAAGAGGAAAGGTGATTTCTTATGCATCCAGGCAACTAAAAGATCATGAGAAGCAATATCCAACTCATGATATGGAATTGGTAGAGTGGTGTTTTCTTTGAAAATATGAAGGCATTATCTTCTGGGAACAAAGTGTCAGGTCTACACTGATCATAGAAGTCTACAACATCTATTCAGCTAGAAAGAACTAAATATGCAGCAACATCAATGGATTGAGCTTGTTAATGATTATGATTATGAAATCCTCTACCACCCAGGAAAAGCCATTGTGGTAGCCGATGCTTTAAGTAGAAAAGAAAGAAGTGGAACTATAAAGACCGTGGCGATGAGAATAAATTTTAGCCCCTGACGTTCATAAAGAAATTATGAGATGTCAAAAAGAAGCTGTAAAGGAGGATCTTATCAAGTCAGAAAGATTGGGTAAAATGATTTCGACTCTAAAACCAAATAATGAAGGAATTATGTGCTTTCAAGGACAAATTTGGCTACCGTGTTTTTGGGATATCCGGAAGGTTATTCTGAATGAAAGTCATAAGTCTTGTTACTCTATACATCCAGGTACCAATAAGATGTATAGAGATCTAAAACCTTTTTATTGGTGCCCGGATTAAAGAAAGATATAGCCAGGTATGTGGAACAATGTATACCGTTCCTACGAGTAAAGATCGAGCATCAGAAGCCTTATGGAAATCTTCAATCTTTGGGAATTCTTGTATGGAAGTGGGATCACATTACAATGGATTTTGTCATGAAGTTACCTCGAACTCCAAAAGGGTATGATGCAATCTGGGTAATTGTTGATCGCTTATCTAAATCTGCGCATTTTCTACCTATAAGAGAGGGCTACTCTTTAGAAAAGTTGGCAAAGATTTATATCAAAGAAATTGTAACTAGACACGGTGTTCCACTATCTATTGTTTCTGATAGAGATAACCGTTTCACTTCAAGGTTTTGGGAAAGTTTGCAAAATGCTCTGGGGTTTGAAATCTGATTAAGTACCGCATATCATCCGCAAACTGACGAGCAAAGTGAAAGAACTATTCAGACTCTCGAAGACATGTTGAGAACTTGTGTCATTGACTTCGGGGGATCATGGGAGGATCATTTACCATTGGTAGAGTTTGCTTATAATAACAGTTACCACTCCAGCATCTAAGCGGCACCGTGTGAGGTATTATATGGATGTAAGTGTCGAACGCTGTTGTTGAATCCAAATACTCTTAATTGGTAGAAACACAGTTTATAAAAGATGAGAATTAAACACAAACTTTGTAACTTGAACGATCAAACGAAATATTGAAGATGAAAATAAAAACAATGAGTAAGCTTGAATATGCCGAATGTTTTTTATTGATAAAACGATGAACAATTGAAGCAAAACGTAATCTCACAGAATATGCGTATAGTATAAGTCGGTTCCTTCAGGTTTTTTGAACCTGAGGAGGAAGCCTCCTTATATACGCCTAGGTCTAACAAACATGCTATAAAATAGGCTTGAAACTCTGAGCTGACTAGTCTGCATCCTTATCTTTGACTTCCCTTGAAAAACATAGCAGACTTGGTCAAGCCGCCTCAAATCTGTTAGACGCTTTCGAGAATGTCTGGGCTAACACGCACACGTTCCATGGAGAAGGTAGCCAGAAGCTCTGCATGAACATACAGAAGCTCTGCATGTACTATGTAGAGGCTCTACATATGCAGAAGCTCTGCATGTACTATGCAGAGGCTCTGGGTCTTGGAGTTGTAGCTTCAAGTCAAGCGCTTATGTTTTTTGGCGCACAAGGCTTGAGCGTCCATGGGAATAGAGCGCAGGCTCTGTACGAATGGAACCTTCACTCTTGAGTAAGAGCTTTGGTTCTTGATCTTCTGCACGAGAGCTCTTAGCCAGACATCTTCTATGGACTAAGTCCTATAGACTAGAGTAAGAAACTTCTTACTTACACTTTCACAAGATGGGGTCTAACAGCTGTTATGTTGGAACGAGGTAGGTGAGAGGCAATTGACGGGTCCCGAAATTGTTCAAGAAACTTTTGAGAAGATTGAACGATCCGTGAAAGAATCAAAAAGCACAAGACCACCAGAAAAGCAATGCCGATAATCGTCGGAAGCCGATGGAATTTTATATGGACGATTTTGTGATGTTGAAAGTTTCTCCATGGAAAGGTGTTATCAGATTTGGAAAGAAAGGTAAGCTCTGTCTGAGGTATGTTTGGCCATTCAGAATTTGTAAACGAATTGGGCCAGTGGCTTATCAGTTAGAATTACCGGAAGAGCTTAGTTTGATCGATAACACTTTTCATGTATCAAACTTGCGGAAATGTTTAGCAGATCCGAGTCTAGTTGTACCGCTTCTAGATACTAAACTGGACAGTAAACTAAACTTTGAGGAGACAACAGAGGCTTTGATTGACCGAAAGATCAGGGTGTTGAGAAATAAAGAGATCAGTTTGGTTAAAGTATAGTGGCAGTTTCATAAGGGATCAGAGGCAACTTGGGAACTAGAATGGAAAATAAGAACATAATATCCATGGCTCTTTGATTAAATGAATTCCGAGACGGAATTCTTTTGAGGGGTGGATAATGTGATAACCTGGTCTTGGTTATCACCTGAGGTAACTAATATGTGATTATTTATTATATGTTTACATAACGACATGATAAATTGTTATATTTGATCATGTGAGTATGTGTGTTTTTAAGCATAAATGTGTATGCATAATATGAAAATACATGACGAAAAATATGTTTAGTATGCATGGAGTTTATATGCATGATTATTATATGTATAATTATTTTATATGAAATATGCATGTGATGGTATGCATGATTGTGAGCATGCATAAAAGAGGCGGTTTAGCTGCCATCCTATTTTGGGAAGGGTATATAAATGAGAGTGATGTCTTCACTCAGACTTCTTGGCTATTTTGAGAGTAAATTGAAGAAGTGTTGACCGGATTGCTTAATTGAAGTTGTTTGCTTATGGACTGATTTCAAAAAGATTTCATAAGGTGAGTGGTTAAATGTCTTTTAAAAGTATTTTGATTTGTATATTGAATTGTGTTATAAATTATCACCCGGACTTGGTTATAAATCGGACACATCTTGTCCGGATTCGGTATAAAAATTGGACATAGTGACATCCGATTTAGAGGAAATCGATCATAGGAGAAGTAGGAATACGATCAAAGGCTGTTTGGATTAGATATAATCCGACTGGTATGTTGTCCGATTTATTCTTAAACCGACCAAAGCCTTGAGCGGAATTATGTAATCCGAATGAGTAAAGATCGAATTTGAAAAGTGTTGGAAAAATGTAAACCAGAATAGCCTGAACGGGTTTGTTTTAAAGTTGTCCGGATTAGTAAATCGGACAAGTGGACTTGTATTGTCTGGATTGTTACATAGGTTAAGACTTGACCGGAGATGAAGTCCGGCCAAGTCTATGTTGACCAAATTGTTAAGGTTGACCGGATTTGTTCTTTGACTAATAGTATTTGTTCAAATGAATTATTAATATGACATTCTTTTAATATGATAAAGAATGATAAATTTTATAAGGATGATTTTGAACTGATAATATTCCATTAGGACATTTATGACTTTGGTCTGTTCTAATTGGAGTTATGTTGTAAAACATTTGATGAGAAAATAAGGGTGGCATATCACAGAGAGGTGTACCATGTGATAAGGGTGACATATCAAGGAGAGGTGTACCATGGGATGAGGGTGGCATATCAAGGAGAGGTGTACCTTTGGATATAAGGGTGGCATTTGTATGTGTGTGTTATGTGATATAACTCTTACTATTATATCTTTTAAGATTACTATGATTCTGAGTCTTTATTTCATTGTGATTTAAAGATTTATGATCAGTGTTCTTATTGGAAATCATAGTCTGAATGTTATTGAGGAGATGACAACAGGTTTATAACCTGAAGCTTTAAATAAACCTTATTTAAAATTAAAAAGGTTTAAAGTGGTGTTGCGTGAATTGGAAGGTTTCAACCTGTTTGGTTTGGACATGCTATTTATAAAGCTGAGTGATTGGCTTTGGAAATTGGCAAGGTATTGGTATTATGTTTTACTTGTTCATATATTTGTTATATATGTATATGAAAATTTGATTTAAATAATATTTTGGTGATCCTCACCCTGCAATGACATGGAAAAAGGGATCTCACTAGACCTTCCGGTCTAACCCTCATTTTTTGTGATTTTAAATACGTATTGCAGGAATTGTTGAGGGTAAAGGGAAGAGGAAAATGTGATATTTTCCTGTATGCATATCTGTATGAATATTGGCCTATGATGTATATAGTTTTTGGTAGATAAACGTTGATTAGTGCAAGAAATGTATTTTGAATTTTTAGACCATGTATTCTATGTGGTAGTTTCTTGTACTATGGGACCTGAATGGTGTATAAACATGAATTTCTTGTATATGAAGTATGTGTTACATGCAATGTGTGGTATGGGGTGTTACAATACCGGCCCAAAATGGGTTATTTTTGGTGTTAGTGGGAACTATTGCATATACAACTTGTACCTCATGCATAATATTTGGTAATTAAGAGTTTTTTGAATTTGTTGCATAAAACCATTGTAACTTATGCTTAGTAACTTGTATTTAAGACTTGTCTTAAATGGTTATTAATGTAGTATAGATAGGGTTGGGTTCACGTGAGACCCGTAAGACCAATTTATGTTCATTGATCAACTTTATAAGCTAATGATCTAATGGTCTAAAGTTGAACGGTGGCAATTTTGTGATTATTGAGAAGTCTCGTGGCAATTTTATTATTATGAATGTTCAGATTGTAGATCTACTCCAAGGGTTTAGAATTGGTCTTACGGGTCTCACGAAAAGCCCTTGGTCTCACATGATCTCAAGTCTCTCTCTCTCTCTCTCTCTATATATATATATATATATATACACGAGCAAGTTCATTTGTTAACCTTAATTATTGTGTTAACTTTATGAAATAATCATGACCATTGATTTTTAAACTAAAGGGTTGAGATTAATCATATTATAAATTTAACTTATTAAATGTGTAATCTCACAAAAATGTGTGAATATAATTGTTGAAGGGTATTTATGTAAAAGATAATGTGGATTCAATGACATCGGTTACAAACAATAGAAATCGTCTATGTTCTATTGTGTTCATAGTTGCCACAAGTGTTCATATATGTTTAATTTGTATTCATAATCGCCACAAGTGTTCACATATATGTTCAATTTGTGTTCGTAATTGCTATAAGTGTTAATATATGTAAGTCCCTATGATCAATCTTCAAGATAAACTCCTAAGCAATCCATGACAGATTTGGATTTTATCATTCAAGAACTTGGAAGGAGGTTGAGAGAAAAGGTCAAACCTTCAAAGATTAGTCAAACTTTATAATACGAATCTGATTTTTACAAATGAGCTCTTCTTACACAATCACAAATGTCAAAACCTATATATAGGGTCAAAGTATTAACCCTCTAGTCAAAGTCAAACTAACTATACAAAGTCAAACACGATGTCTATTACAATTATAGACAAAACTAACTTTCAAGATGAATACAATTTTAACACTGAAATTCAGTCCTAACATTTTCCCCCTTTGTATTCAGGCTTGAAAGAATTTACGCGCTTTGAAGCTCGTTTGAACTTTGTCTCTTTAAGCTCTTTATGACTTCTTCAAATCTCAAAACAATCTTTACCTTGAAATCTTCAGATGATCGTTAGTTGAGAAAATCTTTTAACATTCTCCCCCCTCGAATGTAGAACAACAACGATCTTCTCTTTTGACAATGTAGAACAAAATTTGCAACGATCTTCAGGAATGATCTTCAAGATATATTCTTCAAGGATCTTCTTCAAATAACAGATAACTAACATTCTCTTTGATGAGAAATTTCTATCAGTAAACTCTTGTAAAGATAATCTTCACATTTAACTTCTCTCAAACAATGTAGCACAAGAATAATCTTCAATCAATGCATTCACACTCCTTTGAGTCTTTTGCCGATTCCCAAACTTTATATCATACCCCCCTTTGATCTTTATGACATACTCCCCTTATAACATTCAAAAATTATTATTTCATTCATTATTTCATACTCCCCCTTATGATGAAATGAGAATCATTAGCATCATACATCAGAATGAATGAAATTTTCAGCGAGAGCCATCAATTCATAAAATTGTAAGTAGATCTTTTCAAATCCACTTGTATAATCTTTACAGATTAAGGAGATGGGAAAATAACGACCAATTTCAACTTATGAAATTTTTTCAATCTTATAAAATGATTGGCCTGTGAGTATAACAATTATACTTAGTACAACGAATGTACTTCATATATGAGACTTTTTTAAGTTCATCTCACAAGGTCTTCCATTCAATCATCGATATCTTATACAAGTATATCTATGAATGTTTAGGCAACATAACTTATAAATTGCAAAATCTGTGTAGTGTAGAAAGATAAAGCAACATATGCTTCGGTTTAGGCTCAAAAAGATAAACCGTGTGGACTACACAAATTTATCATACTCGATGCGTGATCAAAAAGACTTGAAGGGGGGACATATATCCTTCTGATTCAATATCAACTTTCTCTGGATGAGAAATTGATAGAATGTGAGCTGAGTGCTCCAAGTGTTATTGAAACACTTATCTGTTGAGAGATAAATGAGTAGCTGGTGGGGTTGTGACAAGAATTGGCCTAGGCTTTGCCTTTTTCAATAATAGTCTCGAAAGAATTGAAAACTAATAGATTATATGGTATGCCCGGTAAGTTAAAGTTTACAACATGATTCTGTTTGTTCTTTTAATCCTGACACAACTCTTATCAATTCTTTTAGCTCACAACAACTACCCCTCTCTTTTTTGTTTTAAGCTCAACACACAAACCCTTTTTGATTTAAAGCTCACTCAGATATGGTTGTCCTCTTGGGTAGGTTTGTCGGTTCTGACATTCCATAGAGGTATTTTTGTTAAGCACTCAGTCCCTCCTAAATTTACACTGTATGCTCAAATGATCACAAGTAGTTGATCAAAATATTATTTTTGTAAAGCACAATGATCAGATAAAATTGATCAAGAAAAATATATCGTTTAAGCACAAACAATGAAGGAGTGATGTTCAAAATCAGATTATTCAGTATGTGAGAGAAACGAATTAAGATCTGTAAGAACAAGTTTACAGATTTTGAATATTCAAAGAAATATAAAAAGTGTATCAATCAAAGAAAAAAATATATAAGAAAAACAAACTTTGATTACTAACGAGCGTATTATCACCGAAAATGATATTATTTACGACACGTGATAATAACAATTTCAAGAATAGCTGAAACAGGTATTGGAGTTAAGTTCGATGAGAAATTACGCAAGTAAAATCTCAGGAAATACCTGTTTAGAAAAAGTACTCGTTTCCTTAAAAAAAAATATTCCACTTTCCGAAAAACATTTATTCAAAAATTCTAGAGACTCCCCCTAGAAAATAGATTTAAGTAATATTTCAGTTCAGCTCAAAAGAATAAAAAAAATGGAAACATTTTTAGCACGGGTATAAAACTGGATGTTTAGAAACCACAACGTTTAAGCATGGGTCCTAAACTAAATGTTTAGAAGCCTCAATTCAGAAAAATTAAAAACTCCCCCTGCATTAGTGTATCATATAAATGATATTTCTTGTCAGCACAACATATGACACACCTGCAAAACAAATCAAGTAGACTTTGGTACCTAGACAAACTTGGGTCCTTTCAGATTAGTATTGGGTTGGGGAATGTTGTAACTGCCAAACCATCTATTTCTATTAGATGTGTTCTTTTTAGCACTTTTAACAGGTTGATCAGATACACAATAGGATCCATACCAGTTGTTATCATACTTTTTAAAATTATTCCAGCTGTTCTGATAGCTGTTATCTCCATGCC
The DNA here is from genome assembly GCF_001531365.2 of Cynara cardunculus var. scolymus. NCBI lineage: Eukaryota > Viridiplantae > Streptophyta > Magnoliopsida > Asterales > Asteraceae > Cynara > Cynara cardunculus. The sequence goes on from NW_020202591.1 coordinate 19,730, forward strand.
ACCTGTTGAACCTTTTCCTATTGACAAAATCATTGGTTCTGCATGTTGAGCACATGATTATTCTCTTGCTAAGATTGATCAGATCATTATTGGATCTCACAAAGCAAGGAAGAACAGGGTTAGTAACAACAAATGTATGAGAAGAAACAGAATCAACTTTATTAACTCAAACATTTATAACTTTTGAATGATAATTGGGTGATCCAATGACATACCCTTGATAATACTGATATGAAGAACGAGAATTGTTCTTAGAAACAGTTGATTTAGGACTGCTAGAATAACTGTTAGATTTAACACTAGAACAATCATAAAAACTGGTTTTACACTGTGATTGAGAACCAATTGGGCTTTTAGCACATGAAAATTCTTTTACTTTATTAAGTAACTGGTCTCTTTCTACAACAACTAAATCGTACTTCTTTTTAAGTTCATATCTCATATTCAATTCAGCAACAAGTTCTGTCTTTAGATCAAACAATTTCTTTGAAGTATCCGAAAACTTACCTTCTAATTCTTTTTTCAACTTTTCAAACACTTTCCTTTCTTTCTCAAATTCTTTCCTCTCTTCTTCTGAGCTATCCTTCTTATTCTCAGAAGCAATGTCAAGCCATTTCTTTTTCTATGTAAGCTCTTTGGTAATTGCAGCATTCTTTTTAGCAGTGTTTCTCTTTTCAAGAGCAAACAGTCTCTTCTCTTCATCTAGTGCTTTCTGCTTTTGTTCAACATTATTAGGAATTCTAAATTCTTGATCAGACAATCTTCTTTAAGCTCTTTCTTTTCTTTATCAACCTTGGCTCGTTCCAAGATGATCAGCTTTTCAAAATCAGAAATTTGATTCAATAGCATTTTTGTATTCAGCGAGACAATTTATCTTATTTTCATAAGATACGCATTCAACACCAAATCTTCTCTCTAATTCAAGAAATCTCTTATTCTCTTTCTCAAATTCTGTTCTCTCAGAATTCAAACTCTTCTCAGCTTCCAACACTTTCTCCTTTTCTAAGTTCAGTAACTTCCTTAACTCCAACAGATCACTCTCAGACTTATGAAGTTTATCAGTGAAGTCCTCAGTCTCTATATTATTCCTTGGAGAGTTTCTCAGAGTTTGTAGTGCACTTTTAATCTCTTGAAGTTTATTAAACAAATCCTTATTAGCTTTACTCCAAATTTTCAAATTATCATCATAATCTTTTCTGACAGAATTCAGAGTGTTCTCTAACTTTTCAATCCTGTACATGAAATCATTTTCTATATGTTCACATCTTTTTTTAGGTTCCCTTTTTAAATCTCTAATAAATTCTTCATTTGCATGATTTTCATAAAACATATTGATGTATTTATATGTATAATCCTTCACATTCTTTTCCAGTTCAGAAATTTTATCTTTCAACTCTATATTCTCCTTCTCAAAATATACTGCCATTTCAGATTGATCAATGAATCTAATACTGTGAAATCAGTTCAAAGAAATCAACAACTGATAAGCTAAAAAAAAAAACAGAAAACACAAAAACTGTTGAGAAATAAGAAAATCAACGAAAAACTATCAAAAATCAGTAAAAACAGTCAAAACTGTTGAAAATAGTTAAAACAGTTAAAGCTGATTAAAAAAGTTTACGCAACGGAAAACAGTTCAAAAATTCTCAAAACAGTTCAAAACAGAACAAAACAAATAAAACTAGTAAAATTTTAAAAAAACACAGTTAAAATGATCCAAAAATTAATAAAATCTAGAAAAAAAATTGTAAAAAATAAAAGACAACACAACACAAAAAATTTGGGCCAAAAAAATATGAAAATAATGGGCTAATACAAATGGGCATAAAAGAAAGAGCAAAATGCACAAAATAGTAATCTACTTTCATAAATTTTTTCATTATAGCATTGTACTTTCAGTTTTTCTTATTATAACAATATACTTTCTAACTATTTTTTATTAGGACATTATACTTTGAAAAATTTACCAATTATAGCATTGAGTAACCTTTTGATTTAAATTTACCTATTATACCAGGTTTTCATGTCACCTCATTGTCCACGTAGGTTATCCACATGTACTATAGTGATGTGACTTTTTTACAACATCATTGTACTTTCAAAATTATTTTATTATAGCATCTACTAGCTATTATTAAACACGGTATTTTTAATTTTAATATTCAGATATTTTACATGTTATTTAATAAATATATTAAATGAATTAAAAAAATTCTAAATTATTCATTAATATACCAATATCAATAAAACTAGTAGAACCCAACTTATTTCGCTAATAATTTAAAAAAAAAATATGTGTTTTTTGAAAAAAAGAAAATAAAAATTGTTTCTTTTTTACCAAAAAATGTTATCTTTTAAAGAATATATTATATTTGTTCAAAAAAAATTTATTTGACGTAAAATATATTAAATTAATTAGATTTTTTTGAATTATTTATTCATATAAAAATATTAAAAATTGTAGAACACAATTTATTTCGTTAACATTTTAGAGAGAACTTTAAAAGATATGAATTTATTTGAACAACATAAATAAGAAGAGTTACATTTTTTACAAACAAAATATATCTCAAAAATAATGTTTCATATTTATTTAATAAATATTTTACTCTAAGAATATTTAATTTGCATTCAACTTAATAAAAAAAGTAAAAAAAAAATTAAATGTTTTTTAGATAATAGCAATGAAAAATGAAAACCACTAATAATAATTGGAATTAGGTTTTTATTTTTATTTTTATTTTAGTTCAGTCATCAAAATGATGTATCATCCACATCACCTCATTAAAGCCACACAAGCAAAAAAGGTCAAAGGATTAACCGGTTAAAAAGGAAATAGGTTACCCATTGCTATAATGGTTAAATTTTTTTAAGTACGATGCCTTAATAAAAAATAATTTGAAAGTACATTGCTGTAATAAAGAAAAACAAAAATAGAATGCTATAATAAGAAACTTTATGAAAGTAGGTTGCTATTTCATGCATTTAACCCTAAAATATAATATCCAGGTTTCGTTAACTCATACAAACTGGGTTAAGTAAATTTTTGGTAGAATTATGCATAACATATTTGTACCATATGCTTAACCAACTTATATCCTAGACTAGTTTTGTGTCAAAAGTTGAGTTTATACCTATATTAGTATGAAGTTGTGAATATAGATTTAAAGGATGAAAATTGCCAAATAGTTAACTATATATAAATATATATATATATATATATATAATTAAAAAAATTAATATATATACATGTATGCATGAATGACGGTCTCATGACCGCCATTCTCAATCTCTCGCCTCTTTTTCTCTTTCTAAAAACTTTCGTCTTCTCTTTTAATTTCACGTCAAGTTACTAAGGGGATCGAAGCAACAATTATATATTTGGAATCCACTCTACGAACCCTTCTTAAAGGTATAAGTTTCATTCAGTTTCATTAAGGTGTTTATTTTAGGATTATTTAGACCGGTTTATAAACTGTGTTTATATCTAAGTTTACGGATTGATTTTGTCAAAATCATGATATATTTGATGTTTAGGATGCTAGTA